>NC_064926.1:357281753-357584784 GCF_023897955.1 Schistocerca gregaria
AGTGCGATCACGTTCAGTGACTACAGATTATCGCAAAAAATATATAAACAATTATTCGTGGCTTCTAGACAGAGTCATCTTTCGGTCTCTTTAAATTAGCAGTTTTTAAGGGGGGCCGGAACGATGAAAATGACAAAATTAACGTTTGTTTTTTTAATTATAAAGTTACTTGGAGCTTTATGAATAAAACAAATCAAGTTTAACCCTTCTAACTGAATTCTAAGTGTGTTTTTTTATCGCTGGAAAGTTGACGCGTCGCGTAAACGGTTGTAGCCACTTGGTGCGTCACCTCTGACGGCGCCGCTCGCTGGCTGCAAGCAGGGTATATTTGCGGAATTAGACAGTGTTTCATTTCCCAACGTTGTATGTCTTTGTGACAAGTGGCTGTTTATATCGGTAAACATAAACGCTATACCGTGTGTGTTGACTTATGGAGTTTGCTTTGTGTTGTTTAGCTGTTCAGTTTTACGTATTTGACGAATTTTGCTAGTACCTATTTGACGTATTTGGTTTGTGGATATCGATATGCCCCTTTTCAGCAATCGAGTGTTTAAAAAAAAGGCACAATGAGTGGAAGAGAAAATCTTTTCTTGTTTCGTAGGGAGATGCTGCTCAGACTGCTTCACAGACGACTCCAAATGAATGTGATAGAACTTCTTGCAGCAAGAAATTTTGTGACAGCAAAGAAAAATTTTAAAACTATGAAAGTGACAGTAATGATGTGAATGAATTAATTAACATTTCCTTGCTCTTTAATATTTTGAAACATAAGGTATTACGTCAAGTTTGCAAAGAAAGAGGACTGGAATTGAAAATAACTTCACACATTGGTTTGGCATGTCAAATGTCATTGAAGTGTTACAAATGTGCTGAAGAAGTTTCATTTCCTAATTCTAACAGTATTCCTCGTAGTGGTAATAGTGGAAAGAAGATGTGTATATAAATGTTAGGCTAGTGTATGTCTTGGGTTGCATTGGCAAGGGCAGTGCTGCAGGGACAATGTTATGTGGAATTATGAACTGGCCAAAACCACCAATCAAGACGTAGAATATAGATACTTAGCTTTCACGAATGATATTATAGTACAATGCTATCATCTGAGATATTATATACTGAAATTGCATGAAGCAATTAAACGTTGTTGATTCACAGGTTCATTGTGAAAATATTTAGTCACTAGAATTATTAGCTTTTGTTGTTTTTAAGATACTGATATACTGTTGTGTCAGTGGAAGTGTCCAATCTTTCTGAGATCTCAAATGTATTCAAACCTGTGTTAATACTTGATGTAAGTTATTGTAGAATCTCAAAGAGCAGTAACTTGGCCAACTTTGAGTTTGTCTGACACTCCGACATTTCTTGGAACATATTCTGTTCAAAGGCAATGCGAGAATCAGCCGTTCAAATTCCCAGCTCTGGGATTTACAGTTTCCGGCGATGCACTTATTGTCTCTGCACCTGGTTGGCAGGAAACACTCAACTATTTTGTCTGCCTGCGGCGCTCCCTGAGCCTTAGGCTAGCTAGATTTCAAGCACGCATTACATTCGCCTTACCTCATAGCAATTCTAGGCGGCCGATTAGCTCTCTTAGATAAGCGTAACGCTACACACTACAGCCCAAACGGGTCATATGACGTTCAGTGTGATTGCAGCCCAGCGATGTCCTTAGGCTGAGGCTGAAACGTCAGAGGATGCTAGAAGTGTCAAATGTTGTGAGGAACGTTGTCATGTTGCTCATCGACTACGAAATGTACGGAAATCAAAGCCGCAAGGAAAGGGAATATTTTGTTGACGCCCTGTACGCCCCCTCCTGATGCCTTTTTTTGTCGATTCCAAGAAGCAGTGTGTCCGAAATGTTTTCCTCGTCCACCCATAATGATACCGCATGATTTCAACGCCGCGTGTCGCGATTTTGACCTCTACTGCGGGGATATCAAAAGAAGGATAAAATTTTGTGTAAGAAGGGTATGACGACATTCCCATCGTGTGGCACGTCCACAGTGAGGTGGGAAGCACTGTGGTGAAATTTGGTACCAATGGGATAACATTAACTCACTTCACACCTCACATGCACTTCTGAGCTGCGTTCGCATGTGTCAACAGCTTACTGTCTGAAGCATCCCTGAGCTTGAGGGTGGTGTCGCAAGGCGTCTCGCTTTAACGCCATTACAGATGAAGGTTGAAGGCACATTGCGCTGCAGTGTTACACAGTTAAAGGGTTTCGAAAGAATTATTATATTGACCGGTCTGTGTCGTCTATACAACCACCTGTAGCATTGTACACTGAATAAAGTATCATATCACTTAAGAGTAGAAGTTCATCATATAGATTACTGGGAAAATTATATAAAAGACTTAACTCATTCTGTAGAGCAACGATGTTAGTATATTTGAGTAGTAATCACCTTGATACAAACTTTATGATAAGTTATACTCCCAAAAAAATCTAATACTTTCGTTGAGCGATGTATGAAGTGAGCGACACCCTACCGTCCTTAAACTCCAGTCGACTCTCCACTTCTCTGTCCTCGAGCCACGCGGTCTCGTAAATCCTCGGCGGGTGGAAGGATGCTGCAAAGCTGTAATTCCACCCTTGTGACTGGCGCAGCAAAATAATGTGCCGAAGACGGCGTCCTCTGCCTTCCCACTGCGCCATGATTTCGATGGAACGGAACCATGCTGTCGTCCCACTGCATGCGCCTGCTGCGCAGCCAACCCCACTAGCTCTGCTGCACTGCATGCAGCCTATGTACCCTTGCATACGGTGGGGGTAGAGGGCACCGTATATTATTTTGTTGCCAAAATGGCAAATATCATCGACTACGGGACATTTTGTCTCATTTTCTAGTAACTTAAATTAAAATCCCAACACGCCAATAACATAGCACGTCACGGCTATCCCATATTGCATGCAGCCTCTGTTCTCCGTGGATATAGGGCAGCTACCGTCTGTTATTTTGCTGCTCAGTAGCGAAACTCATCGGCTACTGTTATGTACCGAGTGAAGCAGTTAGTAAAAAAGCGTTAGTTTCATTGGTTTAAGTGCTTTAGAGACAGAAAGGACAAAGAACAAGTGCGACAGATGATTGCAAATTTTTTAGAAGTCATGTGTTTCTTATTTGTTTTGTTGCGGGCTGTCGATGAGTCGAACCCGGGACTCCAGTTGGCAGAGAAGAAGTCGGGACCCACCGGGCCGTATTTCGGCAGAAGGTCGAGTAAGTTCAACAGCGTCTAAGGGCAGTGCAGAGTGATACAGCGGTATTCGGAAGTATTCCTTTGTTCACATAATTTACAGTATTACGATAGGTGCGGCGTAGTGTCGGCGTGCCGCCCGCAGCGTTGTCTCACGAGTCCAGCCAGCTCAGCAACTCCTGGTATGCCGACACCGCTGCTCCCTCATCAAGGCCGCTCAGCTGGGAGTCGGCCGCGCTCTGCCTTGTCGCCGGCCGCCGAAGTCCCGAATCCTGCACCGCGCAGCTGCCCGCGACTCCGGAGACTGTTACAATCCGTGGTCCCCACCGCCACCCGCCCCGTTTGGCCTGCTCTGTCCGGCCATGGGACGAAGGTGGGTGTACGGGTCACTCGTGGCCCTCGGCCGCTGCTGCTCCCAGGACAGGACCATACTCGAACCCGCGCCCTCCTGGATGCGATGCTGCTAGTGGTGCCTGCCGGATGGCAACACCCGCCGCCGCCTCTGGCACTGCTCCAGCGCTGCCGCACCTCCCGCAGCGTACGCCTCGCCCAGACCCCAGTACGCCAGGTGGGAAGCGAATGTGGCCCGTCCTGGATCAGCTGCAGACTGCTGACACTGCTTTCCTTCAGGCAGATCGTCCAATCTCCAAGTACCCTGCTGCCGTTCCGTCCCGCCCCAGTGTTGTGTCCCCGGAGGCGCAATACAGCCCGAACAAGTATATAGAAATAAAGTACAGGTTTACACAGATTATTTACAACATCACTGCCAGACTGGCCCCTGTAGGCGTAGACCAGCACAGATCCGACCTGACTCTTGACTGACCTGGAACACCCCCTCAAGCTAAAAGTTCCTATTTATACTGCTTTTCCCCCTCACTTGTGACATAGAGTCAGAAACTATGGCAGGGGCAAATTCCCATACATCAGCCACTTACACATCGCCACACTCGGCTCTGACTTACTGCCTCGCCTCATACATCGCAATAAAAACAACGCGGCAGTTCCCTCCCTCTCTGTTCCACCACTCCAAACAACTCGTACGTGCTATACGCCGCTGCAGCTCTGTGCCATGTTTACTCTGCCTGGCGTACTGGCTGCCGACTATTACCACACAGTGCCAGTGGCCCCAGACTTCATTGCCCAACCGCGCCCTTAGTGAATTTTAACAAAATTCCACTTTCCCACAACTAAGACCTATGCTAGCACAGCAGTTTGTAAATCTTATTTCCTTAATGTTGTGAGAAAATTCACCGAACTTTTCAGAAGCACCTTGTATTCATCGACAATAGGATGTGTTTACTCAATTCAATCTACATTCATCGCTATAATTTTCTTATAAGTAAATTTATCCTCGGAGAATGAATGTTTTACAGCTGCAGCAGAATGTTCAGGAGGAGCATCATTTCCGACAGCCAGCATTTTCCTCATCCATCACTATCCGAAATCCGCTGTAAAGTGCATCATGGAGGGTATTTTATGTCCATATCAACGAATTTCCATTCTTCTATCTTGGTATATTAAAAGAGAGAATTGTTGACTGTATACGTCTGCATAAAACAAATGGCGACGCTATCATATATCTGAAAAAGTTACGTAGAAAATTACAGCCACTCTGCACGTCTTCACTCGCCCTCGAAAACAATGTTAAATTCTCCCAAATATCCCACTTCTTACAGAACTTTTATTAATTGCTACGATTCTAACAGCGTGTGCCTGAATTTTTTAGATTCCAAACATACGATACTAATGTTCACTCACCTGTTGAAAGTGGCGTTAACTCGTGGTCAACTCTTTTCCATACTTGAACCAAGTCCTATCACAAGATATCATACAATACTTCTATTTTGTAATGAGGTTTCCTGACATCTGGCCCATAACCGCCTGTCTCGTCAGTAAATAACCATCATCATTCTTAACTTATTGTTAACACAAATAACAATCACTGAAGCTACATTAATGTAAATGAAGAGACTCGTCTCCATAGCTGGTGTCCATAATATGGGCAACTCTCCACTCTGCCGACAGTGTCGTGTACTTGAAACGGATGTACATCGCCTGAAGTTCGAATCTTCTGCGGAGGTGTGGCTGCTGCTAAGAAAAGTGCATGTTCTTCTTCGCACGGCACCATATCCCACTTTTTAACCACAATGAAAAATTTTTTCCTTAAAATAAGACCTTCTGCGGAGGGGTGGCATTTGATAAGAAAAATGCTTCCCATTCTTCTTAACACGGCATCACATGCAGTTGTCACACAGCCGCTTTTGCTCCCGGATGAGACGAACTCAGAGTAATGCCGTTAAATTGATGAAACGAATGTCGATACAGTAACACGAGCATTGCAGATTTTTGGGCTTTGTTACAGGAACGTTGTACTCATCTTCGGCACCATCCGTGCTATCGACAATACTATGACAATTTCTTGAGCAGCTTGTTCTTGGACCAATACTATCCCAATTTCTTGAGCGGTGTGTTCTTAGACCCTCCCCGGGATGTGCCGGTCATCAGAAACTAATTTCATTGTGATCGCCCCGTTCTCAACGCATTACCAATGACAGGGACACACGAGATTTTCTTCGAGACGAAGTACACGGACCTCAACTGCAGGACAAGGAAAACAACCTGTAACTAGTCACATACATCCACACCTGAGCCGCTTTCTGCTTGTTCCGTAGGGAGAGTAGATTTTCGTATTTTTCATTGTTATACATTAAACTGTTGTTTTTCTGGTCACAAGGAAACCACTGTATAAAGTAAGCTTCGATGTTTTCCCGTATTTATCAATTTTTCGTTATTGTAAATTGTGATGATTTTGGGAAAAATGTTGATAACGCACGCATGTGTGGTGGCGCCCGACTCTAAGGTAGCCCGGTTCGAATCCCGGTGATACAACAAATTTCCATTGCCAGCATTTTTCCGGCAAGGGGAGGAGGAATGGTCGCATAATATTCCTCGTCACCAGTCTCTACTCGAAAAAAATGGTTCAGATGGCTCTGAGCACTATGGGACTAACATCTTAGGTCATCAGTCCCCTAGAACATAGAACTACTTAAACTAATCTAAGGAAATCATACACATCCATGCCCGAGGCAGGATTCGAACCGGCGACCGTTGCAGTCCCACAGTTCCAGACTGAAGCGCCTACTACCGCACGGCCAGTATCTTCTCCAATCTCCTGGATTAAATTCCAAGCATAACCACACTATTTCATGAAGTGAGGGCATGTGAAGCTGTGATTGTGATCGGTTAGTCGTATGGGACGTCAAGCTCGACTCTTGCCGTGGTTAGCAGAGAGAGAGGCGTAGGCTATGTGCTGGCATCAGGTTTCACCCTCTCCCTTACCTTCATCCAAGACAACACAAACCCAACAGTATAATGTACAATCACTCATCAGTCTTCCACGCGTTACAAACACGCGCACTTGCCACATCATAACATCCTGGAGAAAGGCAACGGTAAACCACTCCCAATTAGCACCTTACCATAAGACGTACTGCATGAGACGTAGTGCATTTCCTCCCCTACGTTCTTTCCCTGAGTATGGGACTCTTTATTATTACTTCACCACGGTTCCTTCTACGAACATCATCTGATTACGCTGCTTAGAGTCCTCATAACAACTCTTCATAAAATTGTGTCGATCTCAAGACATCTGTCGTCGTGAAGTTGGAGGTAAATCCTGGAACATGACAAGCACGTAAAGAGTTTGCCCACCGCCCGACTGGTGAACAGTGTGTGTAAGCAACGTCACATGGTGTAGTATAGTGTGGCTTAGTCTAGTGTAGCGTGTGGCCTTCATTCCGTCCATCTGGAAGGCTGACAAAGGAATATTTCTGTGCTCGCCATGCTCCTGAATGTGCTTCCAATGCTACGATACGCGAGATAATTAGTCTTCTTGAGTCACTGTACAGACAGCATTGAGTGAGGTATTGTTATGAAAACTGTTGGCAGTGTAATCTGATGTACGTTAAACTAAATCTCCCTCTGGTGACAGCGCTACGCTCCCCATTGTTACTGGTCTCATACTGAGGGCAACAATGAGCATTCCTTAACATTCAACCAATCCTTCCATAAAAATTCTATTTTATGACGTCTAAAATATTTTGCAATTATCCTTATTGTTTTTTAGCTACTATTTCGTAAGTAACTGTTTCCTATTCACAGAAGAGGAGCTAGTTGAACATTTCTCCAAGTATTCAGTGCTTTCATATTTCAGTTGTTGTAGACTTCGAGTACGAGAAGAGATTTAACAAAACTTCTTTGTGGTACAGTATACGGTACGTCCAGCTGAAAAGCTGATTAACTGGTAAATCTGTGAAAAAGTTTCAGTACTTAAACAACTGGTCGGTGCTTTGATAACGATGCCAAGTCGTTTTTCTGCTGATTAATTGGAGGAAAAGCCACAAGCGGAATAGCAACCTACCAAAAGGACGCTTATTACGCGAAGTATAACTTAAGCAGCACCGCGATCGCGACGCAGCGTGACATGTTTTATTCATTCCGCAGCTGTGCTGGCTTAGCCGTCAAGTTAGAGTATGGGAAAATCCGCAAGAGGGCAACAGCGCATGGACTTATGCGTGACTTACGTGCGGACTTACTTTTCAGACGTCCTGTTTTTAATTACCAGAACTCTCCTGTATGCATAATAGGATGCAAATTTATGAAAATAAACGAACATTATCGTAACAGAGTCCTCTCACTTGCAAATGGAAAAAGATAAAGTACAGGTCATTTCTCGCCCTAAGCCTTATGTATGCTCGGAAATTATGTTAATTAGTTTTTATCACTTCTTGCAGATTTTCAGCTGGCCCGCGATTTCCTGTCCTTGATAGATTTCGGTTAGACTGTTACTGAAGATATACTTTATCCTCCTATTGAAATAAGTTTTTTAATTTTTATTTTTATGAGAGGATCAGATTCAACGTATCTTCAGAATTAAAACATTATCCAAGTGGATGTAATTTTTTTTATGATCTGTGCAACTATCCAGTTTCAAACGTGGAAAATTGTTCAGAAATTTTGCACATCTGTTCTTTTGGAAATGGTCTGCTGTTGAAACTGACTGGTTGCGCAGACGTTAAATTACAACCTGCTTGGACCATGTTTTCATTCTTGAAATAAATACTGTGATAGTACTATTCGTTCAGTGGACAGTGACAGCCAGTAGATAGAAGTAAAACGTCCGTTGTTTTTTAGAATTGTGAAATTTTTGATTCGCTGCTGCAGAAAAATGCAATGAATGGAACAGCGGCTTCTCATCTAATGACTGCAACAGTGGCCACTCATATTACTCCTTTTGTGATTGAATGGTTTTCACCTTTAACCTTTGCGAGGAGTTAGCGCATATCTGCTGCACATTAAGTGATATTACGAGCGACTATTTCGCAAAGTGCATGAGCGCTGAATTTGACAGGGAGGTTTATGGCTGGCAAGTGACTGTGGTGTGGCCGGGCTATGAGCCGGGCTTGGAGAGCGACTGTGCGGTAATAATCAGCAGCAGTCAGTCAGATATGTCCCCAGATCGAATAGGGAGTGCAAGAAGTCAAGGAGAGCGCTGGCTAAGCGAGCTAAGGTGGTGCCTACAGTGTCTTGCAATATTGATTAAAAATGGTAAATTCTCTGAAAGTACGTAAAACACCTTAATGAGACACTTTACGAAAACTATATACAGCTTTTGAATCGTGGCGATGAGAAATGTGCCAATGGCCTTGCCGCAGTGGTAACACGGGTTCCCGTCAGATCACCGAAGTTAAGCGCTGTCGGGCTGGGCTAGCACTTGGGTGAGTGACCATGCGGTCCGCCGATCGCTGTAGGCAAGCTGGGTGCACTCAGCCCTTGTGAGGCAAAGTGAGGAGCTACTTAATTGAGAAGTAGCGGTTCCGGTCTCGTGAACTGACATACGGCCTGGAGAGCGGCGTGCCGACCACATGTCCCTCCATATCCGCATCCAGTGACCCCTGTGGACTGAGGATGACACGGCGGCCGGTGGGTACTGTTGGGCCTTCATGGCCTTTTCGGGAGGAGTTTAGTTTAGTTTAGATAAGAAGAGTTCGTTGAAAACTGAACCATGCTTGTAAATGCTTAGTTTATTAAATTATTACTATTAAAATTATTATAGCTTACAAAATGCAAAACATCTGAAGTCGACACACAAGATACACATACAAGATGATTCAGCAGCCCCTGCCCATGAGTGTTATGGAACTAGCAACGCCTTCAAATACCACGTGCAGTATTTTCAAATTCTCTTGCTCACTATGCACAAACTGTTGATCCTTCAGAAAATACACTCCTGGAAATTGAAATAAGAACACCGTGAATTCATTGTCCCAGGAAGGGGAAACTTTATTGACACATTCCTGGGGTCAGATACATCACATGATCACACTGACAGAACCACAGGCACATAGACACAGGAAACAGAGCATGCACAATGTCGGCACTAGTACAGTGTGTATCCACCTTTCGCAGCAATGCAGGCTGCTATTCTCTCATGGAGACGATCGTAGAGATGCTGGATGTAGTCCTGTGGAACGGCTTGCCATGCCATTTCCACCTGGCGCCTCAGTTGGACCAGCGTTCGTGCTGGACGTGCAGACCGCGTGAGACGACGCTTCATCCAGTCCCAAACATGCTCAATGGGGGGCAGATCCGGAGATCTTGCTGGCCAGGGTAGTTGACTTACACCTTCTAGAGCACGTTGGGTGGCACGGGATACATGCGGACGTGCATTGTGCTGTTGGAACAGCAATGTCCCTTGCCGGTCTAGGAATGGTGGAACGATGGGTTCGATGACGGTTTGGGTGTACCGTGCACTATTCACTGTCCCCTCGACGATCACCAGAGGTGTACGGCCAGTGTAGGAGATCGCTCCCCACACCATGATGCCGGGTGTTGGCCCTGTGTGCCTCGGTCGTATGCAGTCCTGATTGTGGCGCTCACTTGCACGGCGCCAAACACGCATACGACCATCATTGGCACCAAGGCAGAAGCGACTCTCATGGCTGAAGACGACACGTCTCCATTCGTCTCTCCGTTCACACCTGTCGCGACACCACTGGAAGCGGGCTGCACGATGTTGAGGCGTGAGCGGAAGACGGCCTAACGGTGTGCGGGATCGTAGCCCAGCTTCATGGAGACGGTTGCGAATGGTCCTCGCCGATACCCCAGGAGCAACAGTGTCCCTAATTTGCTGGGAAGTGGCGGTGCGGTCCCCTACCGCACTGCGTAGGATCCTACGGTCTTGGCGTGCATCCGTGCGTCGCTGCGGTCCGGTACCAGGTCGACGGGCACATGCACCTTCCGCCGACCACTGGCGACAACATCGATGTACTGTGGAGACCTCACGCCCCACGTGTTGAGCAATTCGGCGGTACGTCCACCCGGCCTCCCGCATGCCCACTATATGCCCTCGCTCAAAGTCCGTCAACTGCACATTCGGTTCACGTCCACGCTGTCGCGGCATGCTACCTGTGTTAAAGACTGCGATGGAGCTCCGTTCACGTCCACGCTGTCGCGGCATGCTACCTGTGTTAAAGACTGCGATGGAGCTCCAATTCGGCGGTACGTCCGCCCGGCCTCCCGCATGCCCACTATATGCCCTCGCTCAAAGTCCGTCAACTGCACATTCGGTTCACGTCCACGCTGTCGCGGCATGCTACCTGTGTTAAAGACTGCGATGGAGCTCCGTATGCCACGGCAAACTGGCTGACACTGACGGCGGCGGTGCACAAATACTGCGCAGCTAGCGCCATTCGACAGCCAACACCGCGGTTCCTGGTGTGTCCGCTGTGCCGTGCGTGTGATCATTGCTTGTACAGCCCTCTCGCAGTGTCCGGAGCAAGTATGGTGGGTCTGACACACCGGTGTCAATGTGTTCTTTTTTCCATTTCCAGGAGTGTATTAACATGACCTTTTTTTGGAAGAAATGTTATGTAGCTAAATTTTGTACTGGGATACTTTCTGGCTAGAGATCGTATTTTTCGAATTCTCATGAAAGTGTTATTCAAATCCGTTTTTCGTGAATAACCCAAGAACCGTGGCCTCCAGCGAAAATGTGCCCCACTGCAGAACTTATATACATTAAATTTGCGACGAGAAGGTCCAGTTTATTTTTCCTGTAGTATTAATAGTTTGTGCATGGCGAACGAGTATCAAAATATCGCGTGTGGTTTCCGAAGATGTTGAGGGTTGCATTGTACCTATCGGTAGGGGCAGCTGAATCACCTTGTATACCGAGTCTTTAAAAGCTGAAAACGTGAGCAATCAAGGCAACAATTACTTATACTATTAAAGAAATTACTTGATAGAATAAAATTATTTGGTTGGTTGGTTGAGGATTAAAGGGACCAAACTGCATTGGTCATCGGTCCCTTGTTTCATAAATACACAGAGCACAGTGAAACCATCCATTTGTCATTCGAAGCACAAGATAAAAATTCCAAGGGAAGAAAATCCCCACGGTCGATAATAAAGAAACATGGAAAACGGAGCACAGCAACAAAAAAAACATAGAGAAGAAAGGCAGAAATAATTAAAACTGTGCAGAGAGGATCGTGGCTGGCTGATCACGAAAATAATAGGATGAGCCAGCCACTCTGCAACACGTTAAAACCTCCACCTAAAAATTAGGATGGCCCCTGGTGTGGGATATGGACTGCCGCATTAGCGAAAAGGAGACTGTAGTTGGGGTGACTGGGCGAACAACGGACGTGGGCAGCATAGTTCGCTAACTTGTTGACGCCGAATACGAAGCGGAGGAACCCCAGCCTCAGCAAGGAGGCTATGAACAGGGCTGGTGCGGAATGCTCCTGTCGCCTGTCGAACTCCACAATGGTGAACGGGGTCCAGCAGTTGCAATGCTGAGGGCGACGCTGAGCCTTACGCCACACTCCCATAATCCAGTCGGGACAGCACAAGGGCTTTGTAGAGCTGCAGCAGCGTATTACGAGCCGCACCCCATGTTGTGTTGCTGAGGCAGCGGAGGGCATTCAGATGCTGACAGTACTGACGCTTGAGCTGACGAATATGTGGAAGCCACGTAAGCTGGGCATCGAACAGCAATCCCAGAAAACGGTAAGTGTCAACAACCCTGAGCATGGTACCCTGAAGATAGAGCTCAGGGTGGGGATGGGCAGTTCGACGTTGACAAAAGTGCGTGACACAAGTCTTCGCAGCAGAAAATTGAAACCCATGGGCTAGGGCCCATGCCTGCGCCTTGCGTATGGCTCCCTGCAACGTACGTTCTGCAACACCAATGGTGGAGGAGCTGAAAAAGATGCAGAAATCGTCAGCATATAACGTGGGTGAGACAGACGACCCTACTGCTGCTGCAAGGCCGTTAATGGCCACAAGGAATAGGGGCACGCTCAATACAGAGCCCCGTGGAACGCCGTTCTCCTGGATATGAAGTGAACTATGGGATGTGCCAATTAAAACGCGGAATGTCCTAACAGATAAAAAATTCTGAATAAAAATGGGAAGAGAGCCCCGGAGACCCCACCCGTGCAACGTGGTGAGAATATGGTGCCGCCACGTCGTGTCATATGCTCTGGAGAGGTCGAGAAAGACGGAGACGAGGTGTTGGCGCCTGGAAAAAGCATAGCGGATTGCAGAGTCAAGGAAGACCAAAGTATCGGCGGTGGAACGGCCCTGACGGAAGCCGCTGTGGCACGGAGCCAGAAGACCCCTAGCAGCCAACACAGCCGTCGACTCACCAGACGTTCCAGGAGCTTGCACAAAGTATTTGTCAAGCTGATGGGCCGATAGCTATCCACATTAAGCGGGTCCTTACCAGGCTTCAGCACCGGAATGATGGTACTTTCTCGCCACTGCGACGGAAAGACACCATCGCCACATATGCGGTTGAAGATGGCAAGAACACATCGCTGACAGTCCAGGGACAGGTGTTTGAGCATCTGATTGGCCCATAGGCTGTATCGGGGAACTGTGACAGGGTGCTTTGAAGTTCCCACAAACAAAACGGGGTGTTATACGCCTCAGGGTGGCGAGAAGCAAAAAATAGCCGTTTGCATTCCTCCCGGCGTGTTAGCGCGCGAAACGCAGGCGGGTAATTCCCTGATGCAGAGGCCCAAACATAGTGCTGCGCGAAATGCTCGGCAATTGCATCGGCATCGGTGGATAGCGCCCCCTTAATGGTAAGCCCTGGGACACCTGTAGAGTGCTGCAATCCAAAGATGCGCCGAATCTTCATCCACACCTGGGAGGGTGAGGTACGGGAACCAATGGTGGAAACGTACCTCTCCCAGCACTATTGTTTCCGCCTCTTGATGAGCCGCCGTGCCTGAGCACGGAGACGTTTGAAAAAAATGAGGTTCTCCAAAGACGGGTGCCGCTTATGTCGCTGAAGAGCCGGCCGACGTTCTTTAATGGCTTCAGCGACCTCCGGAGACCACCAAGGCACTGACTTTCGCCGGGGGCACCCTAACGAAAGAGGAATGGTGCGTTCCGCAGCGGAAACAATAGTTGCAGTCAGTGTCTCCACCGCCACATCGATGGTACCGTGGGACAGAGAGTCAACAGTGGCAGCAGAGGAGAACGTTTCCCAGTTTGCCTTGCTAAATGCCCATCTAGGCAAGCGGGCATGGGAGCGACGCTGGGGTAGTGAAAGGAAGATGGGAAAATGGTCACTACCACACATGTCGTCATGGACTTTCCAGTGGACCGATGGTACAAGCCCTGGGCTGCACAACGACAGATCTATGGCCGAGAACGTGCCATGCGCCACACTGAAATGTGTGGCGGCGCCAGTGTTTAAGGGACTGAGGTCGAGTTGGGAGATGAGATTCTCGACATCTCTGCCTCGGCCAGTAATCTTCGTTCCACCCCACAGGGGATTGTGAGCGTTAAAATCCTCCAGGAGAAGAAAAGGCGTGGGAAGTTGGGTGACAAGTGCAGCCAATTCGGTCAGGGAGAGTGTACCACCTGGAGGGAGAGAGACACTGCAGACGGTTATGTCCTGAGTAGTCCTTACTCTGACAGCCACAGCTTCCAATGATGTTTGAAGGGGCATAGGAGCACTATATACAGAAGTAAGGACATACACGCAGACTCCACCTGACACACAATTGTAAGTGCTACGATTGCAGTAATAACCCCTGTATCCACGAAGGACAGGGGTCCGCATTGCCGAGAACCAGGTTTCCTGGAGGGCAATGCACAAAGCACGTGTCATGCTTAGAAGCTGACGCAACTCAGGTAGATGGCTAAAATAACCGCCACAATTCCACTGGAGGATTGTACAAAGCGTGTCCTGTAGGGGCATGCAGGAACGGAAAAGGCAAACTACTTCGCAGGGTCACATGCTGCCATCGACTGAGTGACGGACGTCGCTACGGCCATAGTTTCCGAGGAGACGGTGAGATCGAGGTCATCAGGGGACGCAAAGAGCTCGACCTCACCCGCAGAGGCTGAGCTGACAGGAAGCGGTGGTGCAGGAACCACTGGGTCCTTATCCTTTTTAGAGAGCTTCCTCTTCTCTCTCGTCTTTCGGAGGAGGGTTTTCATGCCGGGAGGGCTTTCCTGATGCATTATCAGGGACAGACGAAGAGCGGGAAGCCCTTCGACCAGCAGCTGGTGCCTTCTTCAGCCACTGGCTAGTGTCTTATGAGACACTGGGGAAGTCCTTGGGAGGGACTCCCCCAAGGGATCCCTTCCGAACAAGTGAGGCCGGAGGAGACTGCTGCATACCCGGCCGAGCAGCCGGAGAGGGCTGCCGCCCCCCCCCCCCCTCCCGGCTGAGCACCCAGAGAGGGCTGCCGCCCCTCCGGCTGAGAGGTGGGGACTAACGTCCCCAGTTGTTCAGGGCGCACTGCTCCCAAGCTGAGTGGTTTAGGAGCAGTGGAAGAGAGAGTGGCCTGTCCCAGCTGTGGGGCAGGCGTTACTCGATTTCTCTGTGGGCCAACGGAGAAGGGAGTCGTTGCAGGAGCTGTTGGCGGCAGTGTGACGGTATCATATCTCCTCAACATAGGTGTGGGGTTGAGGCGATCTAGCTTCTTCTTTGCCTCTTGGTAAGTTAAACGGTCCAGGGTCTTAATTTCTTGTATCTTCCGCTCTCTTTGGTAGACTGCACAGTCTGGCGAGCAGGGACAATGATGCTCCCCCCAGTCAACGCAGGTGGGAGGCGGAGCACATGGAGCATTAGGATGCGAAGGTCGTCCACCAGAGTGAGATTTCACCCGCTTCATTGTGGGGTATCCGCCCCCATGCCACCCAATCCGACCAGGGGCTTCCCCACGGGCGCCACCCAGCCTCAGCAAAGGCCACCTGGCAGGACGGCCGTTGCCGGGAGTCCCTATGCCCCAGAGAGACAGGCATCTACTCCTCGGCTTACGTGGGGAGGTGTCAGCTCAGGCATCGGCAGTACGATCCCTGTGTTGTCAAGGGGCTACAACCTAGAGCGTACATGACGACCCCACCACAATGGGCTGGCTACCGTACTGGATTTTGGGTGCCATGGGTGGTCCATAGTGATCGTGTGTGCAGATGGTGACGCACTAATGGTGTAACTTACACAATCCAACGGGGGTGTATGCCCAAAATAAGGGATGGAAGGTGTAGTTACGACACCAAGAGGAGATAGAGTGCCAAGGTCTTAGGGCACAGAGGACTGATGGTGCACCATGTAAGGTGTCCTTCCCCAAAAGGCTCGTACTTCTGTTGAATTTGGAAAAATGGAGGTCAAACCCCAATGGGGACCATCACATTAAAGGCCAATGTTGACTGGAATACTCGCTTTAAAATTCTGAAGGTGGCAGGTGTAAAATACAGGGAGCGAAAAGCTATTAATTTGTTCAGAAACCAGATGGCTGTTATGAGAGTCGAGGGGCTTGTAAGGTAAGCAGTGGTTGGGAAGGGAGTGAAACAGGGTTGTAGCCTCTCCCCGATGTTGTTCAATCTGTATATTGAACAAGCAGTAAAGGAAACAAAAGAAAAATCCGGAGTAGGTATTAAAATCCATGGAGAAAAAATAAAAACTTTAAGGTTCGCCGATGACATTGTAATTCTGTCAGAGACAGCAAAGGACTTTGAAGAGCAGTTGAATGGAACGGATTGTGTTTTGAAAGGAGGATATAAGGTGAGCATCAACAAAAGCAAAACGAGGATAATGGAATGTAGTCAAATTAAATCGGGTGATGCTGAGGGAATTAGATTAGGAAATGAGACACTTAAAGTAGTAAAGGAGTCTTGCTATTAGGGGAGCAAAATAACTGATGATGGTCGAAGTAGAGAGTATATAAAATGTAGACTGGCAATGGCAAGGAAAGCGTTTCTGAAGAAGAAAATTTGGTTAACATCGAGTATAGATTTAAATGTCAGGAAGTCGTTTCTGAAAGTATTTGTATAGAGTGTAGCCATGTATTGAAGTGAAACATGGACAATAAATAGTTTGGACAAGAAGAGAATAGAACCTTTCGAAATGTGGTGCTACAGAAGAATGCTGAAGATTAGATGGATAGATCACAATAGCTAATGAGGAGGTACTGAATAGGATTGGGGAGAAGAGGAGTTTGTGGCACAACTTGACTAGAAGAAGGGATCGGTTGGTAGGACATATTCAGAGGCATCAAGGGATTACCAATTTAGTATTGGAGGGCAGAGTGGAGGGTAAAAATCGTAGAGGGAGACCAAGGGATGAATACTCTAAGCAGATTCAGAAGGATGTAGGTTGCAGTACGTACTGGGAGATGAAGAAGCTTGCACAGGATACAGTAGCATGGAGAGCTGCATCAAACCAGTCTCAGGACTGAGGACAACAACAACAACAACAACAACAACAGTTTGAACATGTCTGTTCACTATCGAATGTGTGTGTGCGTGGTTCGACGAGTAATGGACACGTTCGAAAGTAATCAGTAATGACCCAAATTGCCACTGTAGCTGAAACAAAAAATAAAGAAATACTCAGACTAAATGCAGTTGCTGATGCTTTTCATAACGCAATGTCATAATTCTACAAATACTTACAAATGTCGCCTTACGCTGTATCATGCTGACATTCGTCACTTCTTCTTTGCGTGAATGGACTCCCATGATTGAAACCATTGGATCAGCTTCCCCAAGCCTAGGAGACTGCTGGTTTATGTTTCACATGAGTGATAGCTATTAACCACGTGCTTACAGGAGGCCTGAGACAATCGCGCTGCTAGAAACTTCGACTTGATCAATAGCTCTCTTCGGTGTGTCTATCTGGGCGGTCCAGGCTGGTGGCCCCAGGAATCACTCGTTGTGCTGCACGCAAGAGCATTCCTGTGTACTGTTTCTTCACCATTATCGGTTTGCGCTTTTGGCACCACCTCTCGGTTTCTCTCATACATTAGTAAGCATCGCTCATGTGAAACTGAACTTTTCCTTTTCACACATTTTATACCGATGAAGTATAACAGACAAGTTCCATATTTTTAGATTTCCGATAATCATTTGACACGGTATCCCAAAGCAAACTACTAAGGTAGAAGCTTATGGGAAGGGTTCCCCGACAATAGGAGTGGCTCGATTTATTCTTAAGTAATAGAACCCAGTATGTTGTTCTCGACGGCATGTTTTCATCAGAGGCAAAGGTATCGTCAGGAGAGCCCGAAGCGTGTGTGACAGGACCGCTGTTCTACGTAAATGATCTGTTGGATACGGTTGGTGGCACTCTGCGGTTGTACGCTGATGAAACTGTGGTGTACGGGAAGGTGGCGAAGGTGAATTACTGTAGAATAATACAAGAAGACTTCGACAAGACTAGGTGTGCCTAGTGGCATCGGAATATAAAAGTAGTAAATTGTAAGTTAATGTGGATGAGTAAGAAAACAAACCATAGATGTTCGGATACAGCATTAGTAATGCCCTACTTGACACTGCCACAACGTTTAAATATCTGGACATTACATTTCAAAACGATATGAAACGGAACCTGGATTGTGGTAGGGAAGGCGGATGGCCAACTTAAGTTGACTGAGATAATTTTAGGAAACTGTGGTTCACCAGTAAAGGAGACCGCATATGGGACGCTTCTGTGACCTATTCTTGAGTACTCCTTGAGAGTTTGGGATCCGCGTGAGATCGGATTAAAGGAAGACATCGAAGCAGTTCAGAGGCGAGCTGCTAGACTTGTTACCGGTAGTTTCGAACGACATACAAGTATCATGCAGACGCTTCGGGAACTCAAATGAGAACCCCAGAGGGGAAGGCGACCATCTTTTCGAGGGGTACTACTGAGAAAATTTAGAGAACCGACGTTTGAAGCTTACTTCTGAACGATCATATTGCCTCAGACATACATATCGGATAAGGAGCACAAAGATAAGCTACGGGAAAAGAGCGCTAATACGGAGACATGTAGATAGGCGTTTCTTACATGCTCTACTTGCAAGTCAAACGGGAAAGGAAACGATTAATAGTGGTACAGGGTACCCTTTGTCACGCATCGTACGGTGCCTTGCGGAGTATGTATGTAGATGTACATATAGAGGTATAAACATATGATAGCTTGATTTTTAATAACACTCGCTTCTTCAAAACACTGTAGGAAGAAATAGGGTGTGTCTCTTGCACATCGAAATCTCATATTGTTCAAGTCATCTACTGCTTGATTTCTCGTGACCTGAATGCCTACAATCCGTTAAATATTCTCCTCCATTGTTATCTTCTCTTTCACATGCACATTACGTTTCTCGAGCCTCACGCAAGTTGCACTAAATATTTCTCAGTCGTGTCATATAGCTGCCGTGTCAGTGGCAGTGACAAAAGCGCTCACAAAGCTTCATTATTCGCGTTCAGAGTGGGAAACGATACGTGTTGCTGTTTTGCGCTCACAGCTGGAGTTCGGCCAGGACCGGTGTTTTCGCAAGCCGTCTGTCAACAGGATGCTGGCTGTGTCCACACCCGCCTCCCACCACTAACTCGTTCCATTCGAACCTCCATGTCGCATTCGCATTTCGCAAAATACAAACAAACACAGTAAAAACGCAGGCAGGAAACTTTGATGGTCGATCAGTGACAGCCGCTCCTCACGATAAAACACCAGACATTTCATACACCTCATAAAGTCGCCGTTGTGTCCTGAATGTCACCACTTGACATTTAGAAAACAGGCATCAGGCTTAAACAAAATTCTGTAACCTACTTAGAGTGCCTATAACAAGACACTGTTTTAGGAAAAATTTTATATTGCTGTTTGTGAAAATAAACTTTAGTAGAAAGATCATATCATTTTTTTTTTTTGCTGACAAAACTGTTGCTGGCATAGTTGGTTCCTCCAAATTAACAGTCAAATGACACCATTTACGCTAAACTGACAACATTTCATCTTGTAATTTCATATAGAAGTCAATACGAACGGAATGACAATGTATGAGCTGCTGAGTAACGTGATACTATGTGGCTCTTACGTAATACAACAAATATCTAGAGATTGCGATACTGACTACTAATGAAAATGTCTTAAATACCGCGTTCGATCGCATCTACCGCTTGTATTTTGAATAATAAAGACAAAAAATGACACCCGTAGACTTTCGGTAAAATAATTTACTCTAGTTCTACCATCGGCCTTCCAATGGAGGGTGGAAGAGCGGATAGAATTTCAGGATACCTCCAGTCCCTTGTAGGGGGTAAGTCCATAAAGACGGAAAAACCAGCAATTATAAATGTGTGAAGTGGGAGGTAAAGCAAAGCACTGCATGTTGTTGTGTTCTTCAGTCTTGAGACTGGTTTGATGCAGCACTCCACGCTACTCTATCCTGTGCAAGCTTCTTCATCTCCCATTACCCACTGCAGCCTACATCCTTCTGAATCTGCTTAGTGTATTCATCTCTTGGTCTCCCTCTACGCTTTTCACCCTCCACGCTGTCTTCCAGTACTTCTAGTCAAGTTGTGTCACAAACTCCTCCCCAATACTATTGAATACCTCCTCATTAGTTATGTGATCTTCCCATCTAATCTTCAGCATTCTTCTGTAGCACCAAATTTCGAAAGCTTCCATTCTCTTCTTGTACAAACTATTTATCGTCCATATTTCACTTCCATACATGGCTACACTCCATACAAATACTTTCAATAAACGACTTCCTGACACTTAAATCTATACTCGATGTTAACAAATTTTTCTTCCGCACAAACGCTTTCCTTGCCATTGCCAGTGTACATTTTATATCCTCTCTACTTCGACAATCATCAGCTTATTTTGCTCCCCACAGCAATACTCCTTTACTACTTTAAATGTCTCATTTCCTAATGTAATTCCCTCAGCATCACCTGATTTAATTCGACTACAAGCCATTATCCTCGTTTTGCTTTCGTTGACGATCATCTTATAGCCTCCTTTCAAGACACTATCCATTCCATTCAACTGCTCTTCCAAGCCCTTTGCTGTCTCTGACAGAATTTCAATGTCATCGGCGAACCTCAAAGCCTTTATTTCTTCTCCATGGATTTTAAAACCCACTCTGAACTTTTCTTTTGTTTCCTTTCTTCTAAGATAGGTCGTAGGAACAGTATTGCCTCACGTGTTCCAACATTTTTACGGAATTCAAACTGATCTTCCCCGAGGTCGGCTTCTATCAGTTTTACCATTCATCTGTAAAGAATTCGCTTTAGTATTTTGCAGCTGTAACTTTTTTTACTGATAGTTCCGTAATTTTCACATCTATCAACATCTGCTTCCTTTGGGATTGGAATTATTATATTCTTCTTGAAGTCTGAGGGTATTTCGCCTGTCTCATGCGTATTGCTCACCAGATGGTAGAGTTTTGTCAGGACTGGCTCTCCCAAGGCTGTCAGTAGATATAATTGAATGTGGTATGCTCCAGGGCCTTGATTTGACTTAGGTCGTTCAGTGCTCTGTCAAACTCTTCACGCAGTATCATATCTCCTATTTCATCTTCATCTACCTCCTCTTTCATTTGTCCTAGAGAACATCCCCCTGCATACACCCTCTATATACTCCTTCCACCTTTCTGCTTTCCCTTCATTGCTTAGAATTGGGTCTCCATATGAGCCCTTGATATTCATGCAAGTGGTTCTCTTTTCTCCAAAGGTCTCTTTAATTTTCCCGTCGGCAGTATCTGTCTTACCCCTAGTGAGATAAGCTTCTACATCCTTACATTTGTCCTCTAGCCATCCCTGCTGAGCCATTTTGCACTTCCCGTCGATCTCATTTTTGAAACGCTTGTGTTCCTTTTAGCCTGCTTCACTTACTGCATTTGTGTTTTTTCTCCTTTCGACAATTAAATTCAGTATCTCTTCTGTTACCCATGGATTTCTACTAGCCCTCGCCTTTTTACCTACTTGATCCTCTGATGCCTTCACTATTTAATTCCTCAAAGCTACCCATTCTTCTTTTACTATATTTCTTTCCCCCATTCCTGTCAATGTTTCCCTTACGCTCTCCCTGAAACCCTGTACAACCTCTGGTTCTTTCAGTTTATCCGGGTACCTTCGTCTTAAATTCCCACTTTTTTGCAGTTTCTTCAGTTTTATCTACAGTTCATAGCCAATAGATTGTGGTCACAGTCTACATCTGCCCCTGGAAATGACTTCCAATTTAAAACTTGGTTCCTAAATCTCTGTCTTAGCATTATATAATCTGTCTGAAACCTTGTAATATCTCCAGGGTTCATCCATGCATACAACCTTCTTTCATGATTCTTGAACAAAGTGTTAGCTATGGTGAGGTTAGGCTCTGTACAAAATTCTACCAGCCGACTTCCTCTTTCATTTCTTAGCCCTAATCCATATTCAACTACGACGTTTCCTTCTCTTCCTTTTCCTACTGTCGAATTCCAATCACCCATGACTATTAAAAATTTATCCTCCCTTCTCTACTTGAAAACTTTCTTTTATCTCGTCATACATTTCATCAATTTCTTCATCATCTGTAGAGGAAGTTGGCATATAAACTTTTACTACTGTAGTAGGTTTGGGCTTCGTGTCTATCTTGGCCACAATAATGCGTTCACTATGCCGTTTGTAGTAGGTTACCCTCACTCCTATTTCTTTATTCATTATTAAAACTACTCCTGCGTTACCCCTATTTGATTTTGAATTCATAACCCTGTATTCACCTGACCAAAAGTTGTGTTCCTCCTGCCAGCAAACTTCACTAATTCCCACTATATCTAACTTTAACCTATCCATTTCCCTTTTTAAATTTACTAATCTACAGCCTGATTAAACCAGCAAACATAAACATAGCCATAGCCAAAGCCTTGCAGACAAACAAAAATTACGCGAAGCGAAATGTAGTGCGAGGAGGGCTATGCGAGAGGCGTAGCATGGGTTTCAAAAAAGACGGTCGTGTGAAACCCAAATCGCGCTATTCGTCCACGAGACTCAGAGGGCCTTAGACACGGGTTCACTTGACTTCGACAAGGCGTTTGACACAGTTCCCACAGTCGTTTGATGAACAAAGTAAGAGCATACGGACTATCAGATCAATTGTGTGATTGAATTGAGGAGTTCCTAGATAACAGAACGCAGCATGTCATTCTCAATGCAGAGAAGTCTTCCGAAGTAAGAGTGATTTCAGGTGTGCCGCAGGGGAGTGTCATAGGACCGTTGCTATTCACAATATATATAAATGACCTGGTGGATGACATCGGAAGTTCACTGAGGCTTTTTGCAGATGATGCTGTGGTGTATCGAGAGGTTGCAACAATGAAAAATTGTACTGAAATGCAGGAGGATCTGCAGCGAATTGACGCATGGTGCAGGGAATGGCAATTGAATCTCAATGTAGACAAGTGTAATGTCCTGCGAATACATTGAAAGATAGATCCCTTATCATTTAGCTACAAAATAGCAGGTCAGCAACTGGAAGCAGTTAATTTCATAAATTATCTGGGAGCACGCATTCGAAGTGATTTAAAATGGAATTATCATATTAAGTTGATCGTCGGTAAAGCAGATGCCAGACTGAGATTCATTGGAAGAATCCTAAGGAAATGCAATCCGACAACAAAGGAAGTAGGTTACAGTACGCTTGTTCGCCCACTGCTTGAATACTGCTCAGCAGTGTGGGATCCACACCAGATAGGGTTGATAGAAGAGAAAGAGAAGATCCAACGGAGAGCAGCGCGCTTCGTTACAGGATCATTTAGTAATCACGAAAGCGTTACGGAGATGATAGATAAACTCCAATGGAAGACTCTGCAGGAGAGACGCTCAGTAGCTCGGTACGGGCATTTGTTAAAGTTTCGAGAACATACCTTCACCGAAGAGTCAAGCAGTATATTGCTCCCTCCTACGTATATCTCGCGAAGAGACTATGAGGATAAAATCAGAGAGATTAGAGCCCACACAGAAGCATACTGACAATCCTTCTTTCCACGTACAATACGAGACTGGAATAGAAGGGAGAACCGATAGAGGTACTCAGGGTACCCTCCGCCACACACCGTCAGGTGGCTTGCGGAGAATGGATGTAGATGTAGATGTAGATGTAGAACTGACATTCCACGCTCCGACCCGTAGAACGCCATTTTCTTGCTCCTGATAACAACGTCCTCTTGAGTAGTCCCCGCCCGGAGATCCGAATGGGGGACTATTTTACCTCGGGAATATTTTACCCAGGAGGACGCCATCATCATTTAATCATACAGTAAAGCTGCATGCCCTCGGGAAAAATCACGGCTGTAGTTTCCCCTTGCTTTCAGCCGTTCGCAGTACGACAACAGCGAGGCCGTTTTGGTTAGTGTTACAAGGCCATATCAGTCAATCATCCAGACTATTGCCCCCGCCAGGGGGCGGTAGCCACAAGGAAAAGATTGAGAAACCAAAAAACGGTATCATTGTACGAGCGGAACTGTACTATCAGAAGCGTGAATGTGGAAATGCTAGGGCTCGTTCATGGTGCAGCAAGAGGCAACGATAAATGGAAGGAAGATAAGGATTTCTGGTCACTTCAGTATAGTATAACATCAATAGCAGCAGAAAATGAAACAAGTGTAAAGTGATTAAGATTCATTATGTACAGGAGCGTAGGCTAAAGAACGCTTGACTATGAATAGTTAAATGACAGGCTACCTCTCATTAGAATCGACACAGAACCAACGCCAATAACCATAGTTCATTTATAGTCTCCGACGTAGACTGAAAGTGATGATAAAACAGAGGCATTATGTAGGGACACTGAACAGGTAATTTTTAAATGCAGACGAAGATGAAAACGTCTAGATCGCTGTAATAGGGATTGCGAAACAAGGCAGAATTGCGTGTTGATATTGCCTCGGTAGCAGAGGAGACAAGCTCCTTGAGTTCCAGTTAATCTCAGCTAGTAATAGTGAATACATTTTTCAAGTATCTCTGTAGAAGAGGTATATTTAAGAAATACTAAAATTATTGGAGAAACTGACGTTCAATCACTTATTTTCCTTTGTGTATAGAGTGACACGGTACATTTAATATCGAACATTCGTAAGAACGTCGGCCACTCAATGAAGACGATAGCTGAAGCAGATAAATGTGACAACTTCCGTACAATCAACAGCTTACCGAAGAATGGAAAAGAAAATTGAAGATCTGTTAGATGAGGACCAGTTTGGCAATCGGGAACCTCGAATACATCATTTCTTTTCATTAGTTTGTACAGAGCATAAGTCTGAATTATACCCGTCTCTCCATGCTCCCGGTACAAGACTTTCTTTATCTTACGCATCAAATATACGAGGGCATACAGGAAAGTAATGCCTTAGAATATTTTATGTAAATACTGTGAAAGCTTTCGTAAATAAAACAGACGTTATTAACACTCTACACCTTCATTCTTCGTGTCTACATATTTGCAGCCCTCTGCGGCTAGAGAGTTATCAATTGTAGCGTGTAATACGGCAGTATCAAACGTAACTACGTCGGTGCGTGAGAAAAACCGTATTGTAATCGAGTTTAGAACACAGAGTTCGTATCCACATGGAGCAATCCCTCGTTCCCATGACAGGTTAGAACACATTCGAGAGCTGCCACATGTGCAACAATCTGACGTCTTGAGTTCACTATCATCGATCGTTTTCCATGCAGACCCGACGTGGCCCATCCGATTTTCATCTGTTTCTCTGACTTAAAGAAAACGTTCGAAGACTTCAATTTGAATGTGATGAAGTGGTGATACAGAGGTAAAGTTGTGGCTCCATCAAAAATGTCAAACGTTCCACTCTGGCTGTGTCGGCAAACTGGTATCTTGTTGGGGAAAACGTCTTCGTCGTCAGGGTGACTACAATGGGAAATAAGCATAGAGGCATGAAGAATAAAGAAGTAGACAGTTGATAATGTCTATTGTATTGAAAAAGTTTCAAGAGATTTCACGTAAATTCGGAGGCTTATTTTTTAGTACGCCGTCGTATGTTATTGTCTTCTGCACAATTCACAACGTTTTCATTATTTTCATTATAGTCATACATCCTTTGAGTGTGGTGACAGTTCACGTGAAATGTTTCAAATGGCTCTGAGCATGACTTAACATCTGCCGACATCAGACTGCTTAAACCTAACTAACCTAAGGACATTGCATACATCCATGCCCGAGGTAGGATTCGAACCTGCGACCGTTGCGATCGGGCTGTTCCAGACTGAGGCGCCTAGAACCTCTTTGCCACTGAGGCCGGCACGGTTCAAATCCCCGAGATATATCGTGAGATTCTGTGACCTGTGGAAGCCAAGAGATAGATACAGGTTTGAGTACGTTAGTTGATGTAGATCTCTAGTTTTTACTGTAAGTTCGTGGATGTCACCGAGATCATTTACAGACTACTGACGGTAATTCTTGACTGAAGATTGGACATGAGTTGCCACTCCACAAACACAATGGTACTTTGCTCCTAGCAGGTCGAAGCCAGGAATTTGTCCTCTCTCATTCATTTGATCTTCATCTGCAGTAAGGGTTTCCTCATCTGCGAAGACGTCAAGGTTTTATTTTGATAAAATTTTTATAAGGCTTGGCACTTTGATTTACTTATCCGCTCAAAGAACCGTGTGAGGTAATGTCTTGTGACAAATTTATTTTAGCCTGGAGATCTTTGAGATGGGTGTGTAGACAACATTTTAATATATGAACTTCATCGCAGAAGACCAGAAGAGATATTCGTCCGGGAAGGGAATAAACGGCTGTAAATTATAATGACGACGATGATCGTTTATTGTGTAGCTCTTGCCTCCTTATTTCGGACCGATTGCACTGTAAGGAAATCTCAGATCTTCGACTTGCTTTGGCTTTAACACTGTAGAGAAATGTTTACTTTACGAAATATCGTGTAGAAGCCGCAGGGACACTTTTTATTGCTCCATGTTTTACATACAGGATCCGTCTACCGTAATGTTGTAAGGTCAATAGCACACGAACATAGGAATGCAAACAAAGCTGGAATGAAATCTGCCTCGAAAAAAAACTTTCAGTCGTTAAAGCAAGTAGAAATACTTTAAATGGACTGACATATAGTGTAGCTTTGAAATTATTTGAAATAACAAAATGTAAATCTGAAAATTTGTACTCCACAAGCCACAACACAGTCGGTTACAGTAGTCTATAACACAAAATTATACAGCCCTTCTGACATCGCCATATCCACCACGAAAATTACCACAGAAAAATTTTATAGCTTCACACAAATTAATGAAACTAATGTGAATACATACATACCACACATACACACACACACACACACACACACACACACACACACACACACACACACACACACACACACAGAAGCACGCACATTTACGAAGAGCATGAAACATTAGTTGTCTCTTGCTGGTCCCGTAATAAATCATGACTTTCAGAGATCAAGAACACGAATTCATTCACGCGAACCATGACAGCTCGCAGCAGGCTTATAGCATAATACAGCAAAGGCCTACGTGAACTGTATTTTTTTCGTATAAGAATCAACCAGATTTCACTACCCAAGAACCGGTGGGTGTGGAATCCAGTATCCTGACAGGTAATGCATCTGTTGCTTTGTATGCCATCTAACTCTCCAGTTTCTTAAATAATTCTATGACTGCAATAGAGAATACTGAAGATGCTGGAACTGAGCAGAAAAACAGAGCAATGATTTACTGACTTTCCCCAAGTGGTTTCATAGTGGAAGAGTCAGTCATGAAGAAACTGTTCTCACACCTCTGTATTAATCGAAACTGCACCAAGTCAATCCATACCTGCCAGAAATACGTGCATTAGGGAACTCAAATTCGAGACTAAAGGCAGTCAGTTATCTGTCACAATCGTGATTTACTCTTAGTTTTCCTACATGAAACACTTGCTTCGAGAAAACCTTACCGCTTACTTCGTCAGACCGCTACTACTTGTAGTAAGGTGGAAAATTCTGTTGTAACGCCCTGCTGAAGGCGACGTCGTTGGAGGAGGAACGCGAACTGAAAGGCGGAATGGGATTGAACTTTCAGAGTATCCAACTCTCCATTTGTCTTAAGCGATTAGAGGAGATCAAGTGAAACATAATTCTGGATGGCTCAAGGGCGATTTGAACTGTTGCCACCCTCCACAACACGTACAGCTACTTCTGTTCAGGGTCTGTCGCTAAGCGTACTTCAAAAAAGTGAGGAAATCTAGGAACATAGGTAAATCGAGCTACAGACATCTACATTAGCTTGTGTGAATTTCGGCAATTGTGATCAAACCGAATCTCATTCGCAGCAGTTTGGAACCGGAGTCATTTTTCATTCTGACAACCAATATTTATTTCGTGATGTAACTGGTAAGTTCATAGTTAAGGAATATATTGTAGATTAACTGATTTTTATGGGCAAGGTTATTTAGCTAGTATAAAGGATAAAAGCGTATTCCCATGTCTGAACTTTTTTATTGAGTAGGACGACATACGCATAATTCCAAAGAGTCCATCCGATTGTACGACAGAACTTGTCTCTGTGGTGTCGTCCGAAGACCGAGGTGCTAAAGCAAGATTGGTACGTCGGAACGCTATTACATGAAAAAATAATCGCTGTAAGTGGCATCGTCGGATGAGCAACACCAGAGTAGTCAATGTCCAGAAACGTTTCGCTACGCCACAACGGATCTTCGATTACGGCCCACTACAGCACCTCTCAGCCAGTCCACTACCACCTAGTAAAATGACAGAATCGTCTTCTAGTAGACCAGCTGTGTGATATGTGCCGGCGTAATGACAAGCTCTCGCACGACGATGAAGAACGTAAAAGCAGAGACGACGTCAGCCAACAATACGTTGACTAGCACGACACCAAGACAGGAGCGGCCTCTACACGATGAGAATACAATCGCCGCGCCCCGGTAGTATGGTATTCATGACTAGCGCAGGACTTGTCACGGGTTAAGCCTCTTCCACTTTTGTCTGTCCATAGCCACTCTATTCATTTCCGAATATTTGTCTCCTTTGATACTGTCCAGCATTTGATATCTTCTTTTTCCTCTTCCCCTTTTTCCCTCCACCATTCCTTCTATTCCTACTGCCAATAAACAGTCCCTCCTCAAACAACGTCCAATCCAGTTCCGTTTTCTCTTTGTTTTAATAACGTGAAATAATATTTTATGCGTTATACACCGACGGAAAAAATCGGAACACTAAAAAATAATTTGTGCAGAGTAATTAATTTTTTTTCCAATATACTTGTCTCCGTAACATAAGCAAATGATTAACATTGCAGGGTCATAGGTTAACGTACATTTACATCTACATCTACATCCATACTCCGCAAACCACCTGACGGTGTGTGGCGGAGGGTACCTTGAGTACATCTATCGGTTCTCCCTTCTATTCCGGTCTCGTTGTTTGTGGAAAGAAGGATTGTCGGTATGCCTCCGTGTGGGCTCTAATCTCTCTGATTTTATCCTCTTGGTCTCTTCGCGAGATATACGTAGGAGGGAGCAATATACTGCTTGACTCTTCGGTGTATGTATGTTCTTGAAACTTCAACAAAAGCCCGTACCGTGGTACTGAGCGTCTCTCCTGCAGAGACTTCCACTGGATTTTATCTATCATCTCCGTAACGTAGGCGAAAGAAAAGCCATTGCAAATGTGAAATAGTGGTACATTAATAAGTGACCGCAAAAAAGTTAGGTGCTAGCTCGTAAACGTGCAAGCATTATGTTGTACAGGTGTTTGATGACAGTTTGTGGGATGAAGTTCCATGCCTGTTGGTCAGTCAATACAGGGAGGGTTAATGCTGTTAGTGGACGACGCTGGAGTTGTCGTACGATGATGTCCCATATGTGCTCGATTGGAAGCAGACCTGGTGATCGAGGAGGCCAAGGCAACATATCGAAACTCTGTGGAGCATGTTGGGTTACAAATCGGTATGTGGGCTAGCATTAGCTTCTTGTGAAACGCCCACTGAATGGCTTCTCACGAATGGCACCACAACAGGTTGAAGCACCACACTGATGTACAAATGTTCAGTCAGGCTGAGTGCGATAACCACGAGTGTGCTCCTGCTGTCATGCGAAATCGCCCCCCACACCTTAATTCCAGGTATAGGGCCAGTGTGTCTAGCACGCAGGTTGGTTGCACGCCCCCAACTGGCCCTCTTCTATTCAATATACGGCCATCACTCGCACCGAGGCAGAACCAGCTCCGTGCCCTCTAATACACTTTCGTTTGACACTACTGAAGTTGCAAAGAACGATGGTTTGGGGTCTGTTGACTGCACTCTACAGGGTGTCTGGCTTGGAGCTCTCCTTGACGTAACCGACTCGTACCAGTTTGTTGTGTCACTGTGGTGCTAACTGCTGCTCAAATTGCTCAGTAACAAGTAAGCAACTTTTTAGAGGAGCAGGGTTAATGTGTGAATCCTTGTTTAACGAATAACAGGACGGTTTTAGAATAGAGGAGGCTGATCTCTTGGATGTGAGATTGTTGTACAGTCTCGATAGCTTATATGGTCGTTATACTTCAGGTAGTAATAGCGAATACCCTATTCAAGAATCACAAAAGGAGGAGGTATACTTGGAAAAGGGCGGGAGGTACGGGAAGATTTCAATTAGATTACATCACGGTCAGACAGAGATTCCGAAATCAGATACTGGATTGTAAGGCGTACCCAGGAGCAGATATAGACTCAGATCACAATATAGTAGTGATGAAGAGTAGGCTGAAGTTCAAGACATTAGTCAGGAAGAATCAATACGCAAAAAAGTGGGATACGGAAGTTCTAAGGAATGACGAGATACGTTTGAAGTTCTCTAACCCTATAGATACAGCAATAAGGAATAGCGCAGTAGGCAGCACAGTTGAAGAGGAATGGACATCTCTAAAAAGGGCCATCACAGAAGTTGGGAAGGAAAACATAGGTACAAAGAAGGTAGCTGCGAAGAAACCATGGATAACAGAGGAAATACTTCAGTTGATTGATGAAAGGAGGAAGTACAAACATGTTCCGGGAAAATCAGGAATACAGAAATACAAGTCGCTGAGGAATGAAATAAATAGGAAGTGCAGGGAAGCTAAGATGAAGTGGCTGCAGGAAAAATGTGAAGACATCGAAAAAGATATGATTGTCGGAAGGACAGACTCGGCATACAGGAAAGTCAAAACAACCTTTGGTGACATTAAAAGCAACGATGGTAACATTAAGAGTGCAACGAGAATTCCACTGTTGAATGCAGAGGAGAGAGCAGATAGGTGGAAAGAATACATTGAAAGCCTCTATGAGGGTAAAGATTTGTCTGATGTGATAGAAGAAGAAACAGGAGTCGACTTAGAAGAGATAGGGGATCCAGTATTAGAATCGGAATTTAAAAGAGCTTTGGAGGACTTACGGTCAAATAAGGCAGAAGGAATAGAGAATATTCCATCAGAATTTCTAAAATCATTAGGGGAAGTGGCAACAAAACGACTATTCACGATGGTGTGTAGAATATATTAGTCTGGCGACATACCATCTGACTTTCGGAAACGCATCATCCACACAATTCCGAAGACGGCAAGACCTGACAAGTGCGAGAATTATCGCACAATCAGCTTAACAGCTCATGGATCGAAGCTGCTTACAAGAATAATATACAGAAGAATGGAAAAGAAAATTGATAATGCGCTAGGTAACGATCAGTTTGGCTTTAGGAAAAGTAAAGGCACGAGAGGGGCAATTCTGACGTTACGGCTAATAATGGAAGTAAGGCTAAAGAAAAATCAAGACACGGTCATAGGATTTGTCGACCTGGAAAAAGCGTTCGACAATATAAAATGGTGCAAGCTGTTCGAGATTCTGAAAAAAGTAGGGGTAAGCTATAGGGAGAGACGGGTCATATACAATATGTACAACAACCAAGAGGGAATAATAAGAGTGGACGATCAAGAACGAAGTGCTCGTATTAAGAAGGGAGTAAGACAAGGCTGTAGCGTTTCGCCCCTACTCTTCAATCTGTACATCGAGATCTGATGGAAATAAAAGAAAGGTTCAGGAGTGGAATTAAAATACAAGGTGAAAGGATATCAATGATACGATTCGCTGATGACATTGCTATCCTGAGTGAAAGTGAAGAAGAATTAAATGATCTGCTGAACGGAATGAACAGTGTAATGAGTGCACAGTATGGTTTGAGAGTAAATCGGAGAAAGACGAAGGTAATGAGATGTAGTAGAAATGAGAACAGTGAGAAACTTAACATCAGGATTGATGGTCACGAAGTCAATGAAGTTAAGGAATTCCGCTACCTAGGCAGTAAAATAACCAATGACGGACGGAGCAAGGAGGACATGAAAAGCAGACTCGCTGTGGCAAAAAAGGCATTTCTGGCCAAGAGAAGTCTACTAATATCAAATACCGGCCTTAATTTGATGAAGAAATTTCTGAGGATTTACGTCTGGAGTACAGCGTTGTATAGAAGTGAAACATGGACTGTAGGAAAACCGGAACAGAAGAGAATCGAAGCATTTGAGATGTGGTGCTATAGACGGATGTTGAAAATTAGGTGGACTGATAGGGAAAGGAATGAGGAGGTTCTGCGCAGAATCGGAGAGGAAAGGAATATGTGGAAAACACTGATAAGGAGAAGGGACAGGATGATAGGACATCTGCTAAGACATGAGAGAATGACTTCCATGGTACTAGAGGGAGCTGTAGAGGGCAAAAACTGTAGAGGAAGGCAGAGATTGGAATACGTCCAGCAAATAATTGAGGACGTAGGTTGCATGTGCTACTCTGAGATGAAGAGATTAGCACAGGTATTCGTGGCGGGCCGCATCAAACCAGTTAGACTGATGTCAAAAAAAAAAAAAAAATTCATAAACGGCCGAATAATTGTGAACTCTGTTATTAATGGAAAAACTGTTATACGTGACGTCTAAGATTACCGTATAGTGAGACTAAGTAGAGCGTAAGTTAGAGGTAGCACGTGGGCGGTAGTGATGTTTTCCTCTGACATCAGTTCAGTCGTGATGCGGAGAATGTTTGTACAACTACTCCGCGTTGTATACTCGAGTCGATCTGATTATCATTTTTATTCTTCTGGTCTCTAACTATTGCAGAGTGTTCACTTGTGTATGCCGTGATGTTTTAAATGATGTCTTAAAACTGTAGCTGGAGAAGCCTTATTTCAGTGACAGCAATGGTTACGCTTTTCAGAGGCTTATTGCCATAAGAGATCTTTCCGTGGCGAAATTTTCCATCTTGCACCGGGGATGGACTTGCAACTGATAATAGAGTTTGTCAAACAGACGGGAAGACGTCCTGACTGTGTTATAACCAGCTGTAACAGTATTCGGTTGCCCTGCGCATCAAAGTGTGAAGTTTTGGTGGTGACTTACAGTCTGAGTGTAGGGTTAAATACAGTGCACGGGGAAGAGGTAGTGCTAGTTAAGTGAATACCCAGCCAAATTAATTTTACAATTTTATTGCATTGGTGATGGAATTTAAATTAACCTTAAAACAGCTAATGCAACATATATTTCACGAATTTTAAGACAAATTCTGGTCTCAATAATTTTTCAAATTAATAAAGAGTAAATGTTGATATATCGGCACTTCTGGCATGACTTGCTGAATTTAATTAATTGCCGATCAACTGGTGACTATTAAGGTTAAATGTGTTTTTATGTATATGTGTGGGATGTGAACGACAAACAACTTGAGTTTAAATTATTTTTGGGGAAGTCAAAAGAATCTTTAGCACTCAACGATGAAAAACGGTGCAAGATCCAGGGATAATAAGTCGAATTTCTCATTGCTTTCAAATTTCCGACTGATTTTCTTTTTTAGGCTTGACATTTTTGTGAAATAAAATAGATTATGGCTTCACTTATGGCTCAATCCAGTCCTACCACTTCCTTGTCTCACTCCAAAATTTTATCTTGCAACTTTAATGCTTCATTGCTGCTTCTCCTCCTCCTCCTTCTTTCATAAGAAATTTAAATAAATAGTTTTTTAATAGAAAAAAATCCATCGATATTATAAGAATGTGTGTGTGTGTGTGTGTGTGTGTGTGTGTGTGTGTGTGTGTGTGTGTATTTTGCATTACAGGATAGACATTAAAAATTAGTCAAAGCTCTACGGCAGTTCCTGAAGGCCGAACCATCTGTAATGCTGACCTGTAGACAGCCAGCTAGGAAGAAATGTTGACGAAGTTGTAACAAACACAGAAGGTATCACAACATCGGGTGAGCGACGCAGCGTCCAAGTCTGAAGGCGAAGCCTAATGACATCGTGGAAGCCGAGAGGTATCGTCATACATGTGTCAAATCTATGTTTCAGTAAGGCAGGCCAGGTACAATGACAATTATTCCGTTGCAAGGGCAGAAGAATAGAGCCTCTGAAAGGTGAAACTGCGTAACTCTGAAATCATTAAGAGAGATAACAGCGAGGGAAAACCAGTACACATGATGTCATAGCCATCCCCACTGCCACTCAGCGTACGGGAAACGCCAACATAGTACGCCACCATTCTTAACAAATGCCTGATGGCTGAGTGCTGATTGCCGACTGCCTAGTGTGTAGTCTCAGCCGTCATGTCAGCTGCAACTGTGTAGTGAGACAGGAAGCAATGGTGGTCAACCGTCGGCGTGCATAGCTGTCTTCGACTGTCTGTGGAACCACGAGCCTGGCGTAAAGGATTCTGCTGCTGCCACCTGCAATACCAACCCCTGAGGTGACACTGATGAGGCGCAGAGGCCCCAAACACCTTGAAGGCCTGCTGGGGGCTTAACGTGCGTCACCTGGGGGTGCTGTCTGTCTTCCGCCTCCGAGAGTAGGGTGGGGGTCACTGCAGCTGCTCATCCCATTCCTGTGGAAAACACAGATTCCGCCAGCCCCCATCTCCTAAACAGGGGCTGAGAGCCGACCCCTGCATGCCAACGAGTACTTCAGATGGACCTGTGTCGACACCTGAACGTAAATATTCGATGTTAACGAGATCACTTTGGAGATGGATATGTTGCGCTAGAGATGTCCAGGATCCACATGTCGATGGCCACCCCATTGTGTAGCAGTCACAACCCGTTGCTTTGTTCCACTGGCTTTACTACAGATCGAGCTCATGTTGGCTTTCTGCTGCTGATGCGGCGCTCCTCTTCCCACCTGGCTGTGCCGTGGCGCAGTGGTATGCCTGGTACCACAGCTAGGCCAACAGCATCTGCCTGTCTATCCAGCTTCGACTACGAGCTGAGGTTTGTTGCGATACGTTGTAGTGAGTGACAGTTATTTGCGTGCTTTCCTTTTCTGTTTCTTCTTATGGCCATCTTCAGCCATAGGGAGCTTCATAGTATGTCAAAAGTGTCTTTTGTTAAACCACAGTAACCTGCAGATTTGTTCCAATTCTGGGGGAACCCTAAAGAAGTTTACTTGAAGCCAGTGAGGTATCAGTATTGTAATTTATCGGAACATGACTTTCCACGTGTACAATCTGTGTCAGCTACCTGTAGTATGTGTAGAAGAGGGGGTGATCACAATGCCTGCCAGTACCCCAAATCTCGTTGGGCTGTCATGTGGCGTAAAGACTGCTTACAGTTTAATTCCTTTTTTTCCTAATGTGTGTGCAATTTCCTTCTTTCCTGGTATAAAAGCAGATGGAGTGAGCACAAATGCCAGTAACACGAACACCGACTCTGAATGAAATAAGGGAGCTTTAAGGGGGTAGATAGCCGTGTTGTTACAAAATGCAACTCAACAGAAGTAAAACACTGAAGCATTGTGTAGGAGAACAGAGCAAAGGGGAGCCTTTGGGGTCAAGGAGTTCTTCATCTTGGAGAAAATAAAACAATGTTGAATGTACCCATGCATTCAATCGATTCGACAGTAGCTAACCTCAAAGGGCCATTTCTTGGGGAAAGCAACCGAACATGTACCTATTTTTATGGGTGATGTACAGAATGCTGCAAAGTTGGGAAAATAGTCGGAGGAAAGGCTTATAGTATGACTAAGTTAATCTTACTTGCTGGCACAAGAAATGTACATTTTGTATCACAGGACACTCAGTAAGGCCAAAATGTTTGATGAACTGGCTAACGGTCTGGTATAGAGCTATCGGAAGCAGAACACTGCGATGTTCTTTAGCGAAAAACTAAATGAACTATAGCAGAACTCCAGTGATTCGACGGAATCCTTATCTTTCAGGATTAAAAAGTTGAACCTGCAAACATATGGACTAATTCAGAATTTGGAGATCAATAGAATGATTCTGTGTGAGGCAGAGAACGGGGCTCTGGATGTGTTTATGAGAGGTATTTCTCCTGATATGTCAGAGGTGGTCAATATGGAGAACCCAAGTAACTTATCTGCTGTCACTAGGACTGCTAAGCAATTGAAGGAGATAGATATTTCTACATAGTGATCGTGGTGTTTCACCTTCTGACCTGAAGTGTTCTAGACGTGGGCACAAGACCCAAATCAGGAAACAGTCTCGTTAGCCCAAATGTTATGAATGCAAGGAGGTGAACCATAAAGCACTTGATCGTCAGAAGAAAGCACAGGACAAGCAATGCCCTAATAATCGAACGTTAAAAGGAAATGGAGGTGCCTCATCTCTCTGACAGCATTCCCAGTGGAACACGAGACTGCAGAAACTTATGCAGAGAGTGCTGTTTTCTATGTAAAGTAAATGACACAAAACGTAAATTACTAGTCGACATAGGAGCTCTCGTGCAGTAGTCAGTCTGGATCTCTTGGGCAGAAAGAGATTTCGTTCTCGGTGGTGTAGGTTATGTAGAGAAAATGGTACTGACATGAAGTGATTGAGGATAAGAACGTTCAGTTTTAACGAGGGAAATAAGTGTTTTCCAGAGCTTGTAGAAGGATTGCCATGTGTTGGTGAGGGATATTATGCAATTCTTCAACTCGACGTTCTTGCTAAATATCACATAAAAGTTGACCTTTTGCAGCGTACAACTGAACTTGTTTCCACTAGGGGTAACAGCTTCAAGTGTTGCACTGTAACAGTGTTCACCGATTAAGAGGGTGGAACCCAAAACACACAGAAGATACAGGCACTAAATACCTATTCACTTGGCAAGATACCAGAAGGTACAGAGCGGCTAATCTGGGTGAGTATAGATAAGAACCTATCTAAGGATATATTATGCATTGTACAGCTATTCGAAATTAATGAAGAACTGGATAAGTTACATGGTTTTGTATGCGTAACTGTAGTACATGTCAGTGATATTAATGGAGATTTTATCATTCTGATCAGTCTTGATAATTTTGCAGGAACGAAGTGATTGTGCCACTGGGTTTACTAATTGATAGTTTGAATGTTTTGGAGGAAGATGACATGCAGAGGTCAAGAGAGGACCTCTACTGTAAGTGAACCATCAAAGCATCAGCTTTACATGGAAAGTGAAACATTTAGTGCGAAATGATAGAGAAGCAGTGGAAGCTTTGTAACTGCAGATCATGAATTTGTTTATTCCGAATGGTCAGTTGCCCACAATGCCAATCACACAACACACAACATCAACAGGGACTAATGCTTCAGTATACTAGAACCCATACTAAGTTCTGAAATGTATGCATGTGATAGAGGCATAATTGCTCGACCAGCAGCTAGTTGATGGTATTATTGAATATAGTGATAATCCCTGGGAACGCCCCTAACTTTTGTCAAGACAAAGTCATCAGATGCTAATAAAAAAAACTGATTTTCTATGACTACCGATACTTCAATGCACAAACGTAACATAGACTCTCAACAACTTGGATCATTTCTCCACGAATGATTTCAAGAGCTGACATCATAAAATAGATGTAGCGCCAGAGGATCGACCAAAGACAGTTTCTTCCACCCAGTGAGTCTTTTAAAACATCGTCAAATGCCTTTCTGACTCACGAATGCACCGTCTACATCTAAGAGATCATTGGATGGTGTACTTGGAGGACTGAAAGAAAACAAAGTTTGATCTGTCTAGGCGACATCATAGTATTTTTAAAGGAGATGGAAGAGCATTAACGATGGTTGGAGTAGGTATTCAAAAGAGTGAGAACAGCTTCATTATCTGTAAGTATCATAAATGTCACTTTGCATCAATGGAAGTAAATTATCTTGGGCATATAATTATCAACTAAGGTGTGAGGAGAAATCCACGTTTGGTGTCATTAGTTCAGAATTTTTCGCCATTAAAGAAAGTTAAAGGTTGCAGAGTTTGATCGTTTCTGTAATTATTATCATCCGAGTTGAAATGGATTTTTCTGAAATTGACTGACCTTTGAACAATTTTTTTGATGGCTAAAATCAAAAATTGAATGGTCTACAGAATGCCAGACAGCGTTTGGTATTTTAAAGCTAGCTCTGACTTCAGATGCAGTTTTGACATTCCCCAGTTTTTAAGAAGAATTTGTTATGTTTTATGATGCAAGTAATACAGCTCTATGGTTGCCCTAGGACAATTATATATATATATTGCTGATGCTAATGTTCAACAGTTCAATTTACAAGCTCATTTTGTGATGCAGGACTGTTTGCCATGCATAGCAACGAAGTGTGAATTAAGAATGCCCGGCTGCTTTGGCCAAGCGGTTCTTGGCGCTTCAGTCTGGAACCACATGGTTGCTAAAGTCACAGGCTCGAACCCTGCTCAGGCATGGATGTGTGTTATGTCCTTAGGTTAGTTAGGTTTTAGTAGTTGTAAGTCTAGGGGACTGATGACCTTAGATGTTAAGTCACTTAATGCTTAGAGTCATTTGAATCATTTTGATTATGAATGGTAGTATCCTGGCACAAGCACATGACAATTTGCTGTCAGGCCATGATGGCTGAAGAACAATTGACAGACAAATTGACAAAACATTTTAGTGGAGGACTTTCAAACGAGATGTCAAGTAATATCAGCATAACCTCTGCACAACGATCTGATCATAGTCACCCACTGATTCCATTACAACGTCTGCTGTATGTATCTAACCCTTTTGAGATGCTTGTAATAGACATTTTAGGTCCATTTAATAAAATACCAGCAGTAAATAAATACCTATTGATTATAAAAAATGGCTCTGAGTACTATGGGACTTAACATCTGAGGTCATCAGTCCCCTAGAACTACGAGCTATTTAAACCTAAGGACATCACACACATCCATGCCCAAGGACAGATTCGAACCTGCGACCGTAGCGGTCACACAGTTCCAGACTGAAGCGCCTAGAACCGCACGCCACCCTGTTGATTATAACTGACCATTTCTTGTATTATGTAGTAATGGTTGCAAACCCTGTCCAGAAAGAGAGTACAGTTGCAAAAGCGTTAATAACTAATTGGATGCAACATTTGGCACTACAGTTACGTTAGTTAAAGACCAGGTGATCAATTTCATATCTGATCTTATGAAGAAAATTTGTTGACTGACTCAAATTTGCATGCTGCGAACAAGCGTCTTCCACCCTCAGGCCAATGGAAGAATAGAGCGAGTTCACCATCTACATCTACATCTACATGACTACTCTGCAATTCACATTTAAGTGCTTGGCAGAGGGTTCATCGAACCACAATCATACTATCTCTCTACTATTCCACTCCCGAACAGCGAGCGGGAAAAACGAACACCTAAAGCTTTCTGTTCGAGCTCTGATTTCTCTTATTTTATTTTGATGATCATTCCTACCTATGTAGGTTGGGCTCAACAAAATATTTTCGCATTTGGAAGAGAAAGTTGGTGACTGAAATTTCGTAAAAAGGTCTCGCCGCGACGAGAAACGTCTATGCTGTAATGACTTCCATCCCAACTCGTGTATCATATCTGCCACACTCTCTCCCCTATAACGTGATAATACAAAACGAGCTGCCCTTTTTTGCACCCTTTCGCTGTCCTCCGTCAATCCCACCTGGTAAGGATCCCACACTGGGCAGCAATATTCTAACGGAGGACGAACGAGTGTAGTGTAAGCTGTCTCTTTAGTGGACTTGTTGCATCTGCTAAGTGTCCTGCCAATGAAACGCAAGCTTTGGCTCGCCTTCCCGACAATACTATCTATGTGGTCCTTCCAACTGAAGAATTTTAACACCCAGGTACTTAGTTGAATTGACAGCCTTGAGAATTGTACTATTTATCGAGTAATCGAATTCCAACGGATTTCTTTTGGAACTCATGTGGATCATCTCACACTTTTCGTTATTTAGCGTCAACTGCCACCTGACACACCATACAGCAACCTTTTCTAAATCGCTTTGCAGCTGATACTGCTCTTCGGATGACCTTACTAGACGGTAAATTACAGCATCATCTGCGAACAGTCTAAGAGAACTGCTCAGATTGTCACCCAGGTCATTTATATAGATCAGGAACAGTAGAGGTCCCAGGACGCTTCCCTGGGGAACACCTGATATCACTTCAGATTTCGAAGATGTTTAGCTATTACACAAGTAGTAACCATGAAAATTGGGATGTATATTTGAATTTTCTAACTGTTGCATACGATAATATGGACTTTATGGGTATTGGTCTTTCCTCACATGAGGTAGTATGTGGGAGAAAAATGCCTTCACCTTGTGAAGTGATTAAACAAAATCTTAGAGCTTATGTCAAATCAGTAATCCAAATTGTGAGACATTTGGAAATTAGTAAAACGCATAGGACAGATAGGACAACACATAGGTAAGTTATCACAATACAGAATTGGCCAATGGGCATTAGTAACGAACCTTTATACATCAAACGTCAAAGCAAAGATCTACTTTATCTGAAGTAGTGGATATGAGGTCACCTGTCAATGTTAAAAGGCGGATGCCAATGAAGACTTGGATTATTCATGTCGGAAGTATTAAGCCTTTTTAGGAAGCTGTCTACCCACCACCACAGGTACTAGCAACATCTGCAATACATAATGCAAAGCCTCATGAAACAAAGAACACGCCTGATGACGACAGTGTGTTGGCCAAGTCGATATACAAGATTTGAGATTGATGTTTGCCTATACTGCACTACGTTTGTTGTTCCACAAGTTATTAGGAAGTCATCTAGTTTTATTTTTTCTATTTATGATATATTTTAAAGTGATTTTTTTAAATTTTGGTTATCAATGTATCGATACCAATCTGGTTTATGTAAATGGGGGTATAGTTTTGTCTGAATAACCTCGCCTTCTGAGAGGAGGGGAAGAGACTGATTAAAATCCCGTTCTCTCAGGTCGTTTACCATAATGTGCAAAGTATAGTCCAAAGATGTATTAATAATTACAGGATAAAGAGATAGTTATGCTCTAATGTCATTGGGAGTCCTACAGTCATGCCTCAGGGAAAGTGTTACGATGTGCCCAAGTAGCGTGATAGAGACTGGTGTACAGGGATGTGAGGCCCATTTATTCCTGGGAAAAACGGAAGCAAGTGAATGTTAAAGGGAATTGTTACTACTGCATTCACAATTCTACAGAATAGGCACCCATTGGGTGTACTCAGATTGTTCACCAGGAGTGGTCGTAGTAAACTGTTATGAACATAGGAAACGAAAAGGTAGGAACAGAGTGCAATTATGGGATAGCAGAATAATAATAAATGGTACAACTTATGACTTAGCAGGCATGACATTTCGTCTACCAGCTATGATCAATGGTGCGACCATACTTAAGTTGGAATGAGCTATGTTCTAACGCCCCCAAGAGGCCACTAGAGTTGCTACCTACCCAAAACTTCCATAATTTCAACGATGTTCTCACGGATATGGAAAAAGAAACTTTTTCGATATTACACTACAAACACTGTTAATTTTTGCGTCCGTCCTAATAGAAAACTGCCAAATGAGTACCTGGAAATTACGGGCTTATCAGCTAGTAAACAGATAAAAATCTACATACTGTTGTTGCTATTCATAATTAATGAATTTTAAATATTATCAACGTTTTTACTGTAAACCTGATCCCAAAAAAAACAGGTGGACAGCCACTGACGCTTTTTTTGATTATGAAAAAACCAACTCCTACGTATCACCACCTCAAACTCATCAATTATAAAACTACCGAAATCAGTGATATTGTCAGCTGAACGACGACCACAACCATGAACATTTGTGCAGCAGGAGAGAAGTATTCAATGGATAGTAGTCGTTCCTGGATAGCTCAGCCACTAAGGGTGTGCCAGATCTCCCGGCATAAATGAAAGTCCCTCTTGCCACGCAACCACTGCGCTGTCTTCGGCAGCAGTACAGCGAAAATTCGCCAGCAGCGAGAAGAGCAGCACTAGGCCGAGGGTGACGGTTGACCAGAGAGTCGTTTACATCCAAGACGTTCAAGCACGAAGAGCGAAGCAATAATTGTAAGCAGTAAGTCACGCATCCAGAAGTCGTACACGCCCGGTCGTTTGCGTTGTTCATTTGGAACCTTCACGTCCTGTTAGTGTTTGTAACAATGCGTGCCTCAGAAAGTCACTTTTATAAATAGTTACAAGCTGTTCAGAATTTACTCTTATTGTAAGCACAAAACTGCCGATTTAATCAAAAGATCTTTGCTGGAAAAGGGGCTGGAAGTTCAGAATTTAGACCAATACAGGCGATCCTGCAGAATGTTCGGATCATTTGTTAAGCTGCCCCAGGGACAAAACGTTTATCGTCAGTAACACAGCAAATACTGAACTATATTTGCTATTTTATGTATGAGAACGCTTCCTCTGTAACGCAGCTTCACAAGTTTCTGGCACCGATTTCCCTGTCGCCTACGCGTTCAGTCGAATGAAAGCATAACACAGGTACCATAACAGTTCGGTCAGCACCTGAAGGTTTTATCTTAATGAATGGCTGCTTTTGGTAATAAATCTGTGCTTCCTGCTTTTTTCATCGGTAGCAGTAATTTCGGTAATACTTAATAAATGTGTAAAAGGAGCATTACCCTGTAAATAGTTAACAAATCATAGATTATATGTGAAATATTATGTCTTCTTATATTTTCAGTTCGATTGTCTTTTTCTTCATGGGTAATAATGCAACATACATGAAGTCCACTATCCGACCACATTTAACGTCTGTTATGGGAAAAACCAGACACGGACGTCGTTGTAAAACAGAGCAAAATGTCTCAGGCAGTTGTAATGGTGAACATATTACATAACTGAAGAAAAGCTGATCACTCAGTAAAGACTAACCTGTTAGAAATAACATTAGTTGTAGCATAAAATTATTTTGCTCACACTTTGAAGTTTGTGTCCACAAAAAGTCTTATTAGCCTGCTTCTGAAATTTTATAATACTCAGTTTCACCAACTATTAAATAAAAAAAATCTTTCAATAAATATAAAACGATAGACGAAGTAAGAAGAACTAAGTAACATTTTAAGTTGAATAAAATCAAAATTATCAGCTTAAGGTACAGAAGGAATATAAAGAGAGGAAACATTAAAGAAAACCCTTAATAAACTGATTCAAATCTAAAGAACATCACGGTGAAGTATTATGAATATCTATAAGACCAAAGTCTGCAAATGTCAAACGTGAGCCAGGCATATGACTGATCAGCTCAGCACGTCAAGTTGAAAGTCCTTGATAACTAACAGAATATGCATAAGTTAGAGAAACTCTACACCGTTATCTGTAAAACACTTACGGAAATTCTTTCCTGAGATTGATGCACAGGAACGGTTGGGATGAGCACGGATCATTACCTGGAAGAAGGAAAGAAAAATAGTACATTAATCCATTGCGTCGAAATACTTAAATAATTTAGTGGGTACGGAAAAGTCAATTAAGTTCTACGTACATGGATAAAACTCTAGTATACAAAAGCACTAAATCTACACAAACCAGTCTAAATAATGAGAAAAACAGAACTCGTCCCAACACATGGTGTTAGTGCCTAGTAGAGCATTATGTTTTACTTGGGGAATAGTGTACCTCGGAACAAACGACTTCTTTGGGCCGTTTTTTCAATCTAGTGACTGATCTTAAAATCTCATGAAACAATGCCCATTAAGACCGTCATAGGTATCTGCCATTTTCTACCTAAGGCTGTGCTTTAAGCAACATTCGAGAATAGTTTGCATCCTACCCATTTAAGTGCTTCATAATATCTTTAGGCTGTTTGTAATATATTGCTTAGCCTCCAGGTACAGTAGAGTGAGTACAGATTTCAGTGAAATGCCATCTATATTTTTGGAACCTCAAGTCTAACATGTGGATAGTTAAGCCATACATCGTCGTTAGTGTCCAGTCTTGTATCTAGAAACTTGTCTTTTACCACGGATCCCGTGATACTTGCGAATGAAACGAGTTTCTTTAATGTGTTAACAATTTTATCTGTCTTGAAACTGAAGATTTGTTAGTTGTTAATAGATTCTCATCCAAAATGTACTTAACTTATAACTAGTTTATGATACTACTTTTTCATGACATGACTTCTTCAACTGATTGACTGGTCCACAAATTGCCACTTCTTACTTTTGATGGAAACCAAAGTAGCCGTGCTTTATATACTTTGATGGGCAGAACAGGAATATGAAGGTTAATACACAGTCACACTTATGGGACATCATAAGAACTACACGAAAAAGCATTGTGACAAATTTTCCTCCGAGGTAAATGGGTAAGGTGGACACTTCCAGCACGATTTCGCTACGCTGCTTTGCACTATGGTTCGGATGAGCACCATCCATTCATTTGAGGTCGTCGACTGAAGAAACCAGACGTGGCCTGTCATGGCTGCACGCTCTTACGCTCCGTTACGTCGGTTGTTACTGCAATGAATGTGTTAAAACTGAAGAATTGTGACACCGTGCGCATGTACGCTTTCCGAAAAATGCCCCGCGTCTGCTGGTATCTTCTGTTACGTTTGTGCAGATGTTATTTGTGGTTCAAGAAGCTGATTAAAGCAGTGAAACAAGCATACTGCTTGTATTTAGGGTGTCGAGTTGGAAACCAAAATAAATCGTTGATACCACAAGTATGCTGCATATGGTGTTCGTCTACATAGAATGCTTGGTTCCGTGGTAAAAACGTCTCTATGAAATTTGGTGCACCTGATGTTCGGCGTTAACCCACAAAACATGCTTTGGAATGTTGTAAATGGTACCTCCATTCCTCAAAGGAATAGAATCAGTAGCAAAAGGAAGAGGAAACAGTATGCTGACATTTCAGCTGTCGTTCGTTCTGTGGCTCATGGCGAAGTATACGCAGTTCCTGTACCCCGACGTGCAATGACATCGGTGTCGCTGAACCAACACATACAGTCTATGGCACTAACCCTACATTTACAGCAACATCGTCATATGGAGAACGACACAAAATCACACAATGTGAGCCCGGTGATCTGATTAGAAATTTAGTACCTTCCGAAGCGTGAAGTCAAAGTCTTGGCCTGACGACCGCAGCTGTAGAATCTCCTCGCTAACACAGCACGCGTGGATGTGTTTCGGGAGATCAGAAAAAAAAATTGAATGTCATTTCAGGACTGAAGCCGACATTACATTATGCAGTGACATTGGCGGTTTGTTGGAAGACCTGAATATTACATACAACCAGACGAGTGAAGACTCCTTATAGATGACTCTTAAATAATCCTGAAGGCAGTACTGTTACAAGTGGTGATGAATGGCCTAAGATAAAGGAGGTATTATTATGTTGAAATTCGTTTTAAACTATGTTTATTACATTAAGCATGAATGGCTGGTATCTGAAGATTTCAAACTCATTGTGGTGCTGTTGGATTTGAAAGTGCTTACACTGTGTATTGCTGTTACTTGGCGCTAGAGGAAAGCGCTGCACACACAGGGAATGGCCTCCATGGCTCGTATTTCTGATGATGAATGGGCCGAAAACTATTGTAAAGAACGTTTTGTTTTCGTAACGGTAACATTGTTCTTGGTAAACAGGAGAGCTCCATATTACAGCGGCCTTATGGAAATACCTATTCACGCTTATAATGTGACTGGCTGCAATACGACCCTGAAGACTCAATTCTTTTACTCCTGCCTCGACGTGTCACTAGAGAATTGTGCTGTATTCGGTGGTGAGCAATTCGAGCCGTTCCACCAGCACATTTCTCTCATGGAAAAGTGGTTCACTTCACGGTGGCTGCTATGTTGGCCGATTTCTGCTGGATGCTACAGAGACGTAGGCAAGAAGCCATGCACAAGAATAAGGCAAAGAAACGGTGCCAATAAACTAGGTAAGTTCGGTTAATGCATATATCCTACCGATTACTTTGTAAATACACATGAAACGTAAAATTCATAATTACAAATAACCCTGAGATAGGAGAAAATTTGAATCGTAATATTTATGTTCTATACAAAGAAATCTATGAAGACTATCTACATCAGTTTCTACATAAAATTCACCGTGGACCTGTGCTGTTGGTATATTATGGAATGATAAATCAACAGATAGATTATTAAATGCACTAATGATAAGGTTTTCTCGATTGTAATACTTTTAAATTTCACACCAGCCTTTATTCATAGATACATGATGAGTTTTCACATTCGGAGAAACAATTTTCCGGAGCTATTTTTGTAATCACGGAAAAAGGCTGCAGCACTTCCATGATTTAAAAATTGAGTACGAAAATGTATTAAACGTCTGTTAAAGAGCTAGAGGCGAAGGTCTGAGAAGTGTGCCATGCTACAACAGCCACCCCTACCTATACGTATTACAATTTCGAAACCTAACTACAACTCATTTCATAATTATAATTAATGCGTGGGGGCCATTAGCCTGAGTGCAAATTGACACCCACCAAAAGCAAATAAACAGAGTTAATAACTAAAATTAACGCTGCGCCCCCACAAAATTAACATTACGGATTGAGGTGAAGTAGCAGTAACACACAATTCTGATGCGTCCAAAAATGATAATAAGGTAAAAATTACGTTTCTTTCATTTTGAAATAAACGCCAACTCTTGCGTTTTAAAATCAAACTGCTTAAGTATAAAGAGGGGAACAACATCGCCAGTGGTATTACTCACGCAATAATTCATCCTAACACACCATGATTCCTTGATGATATTACAAACCTTCAAGGATGATGGAGAAGCGCAAATATGTCATTCTGACGTAAGGGACCCTTGCAGATAAACAACCGAGTTGAAATCTATCAGCGAAAAACATTCCTATTGTTCTGACAGTCGAATACATCTACTGGTAGAATATTTGAAATACACTCCTGGAAATTGAAATAAGAACACCGTGAATTCATTGTCCCAGGAAGGGGAAACTTTATTGACACATTCCTGGGGTCAGATACATCACATGATCACACTGACAGAACCACAGGCACATAGACACAGGCAACAGAGCATGCACAATGTCGGCACTAGTACAGTGTATATCCACCTTTCGCAGCAATGCACGCTGCTATTCTCCCATGGAGACGATCGTAGAGATGCTGGATGTAGTCCTGTAGAACGGCTTGCCATGCCATTTCCACCTGGCGCCTCAGTTGGACCAGCGTTCGTGCTGGACGTGCAGACCGCGTGAGACGACGCTTCATCCAGTCCCAAACATGCTCAATGGGGGACAGATCCGGAGATCTTGCTGGCCAGGGTAGTTGACTTACACCTTCTAGAGCACGTTGGGTGGCACGGGATACATGTGGACGTGCATTGTCCTGTTGGGACAGCAAGTTCCCTTGCCGGTCTAGGAATGGTAGAACGATGGGTTCGATGACGGTTTGGATGTACCGTGCACTATTCAGTGTCCCCTCGACGATCACCAGAGGTGTACGGCCAGTGTAGGAGATCGCTCCCCACACCATGATGCCGGGTGTTGGCCCTGTGTGCCTCGGTCGTATGCAGTCCTGATTGTGGCGCTCACCTGCACGGCGCCAAACACGCATACGACCATCTTTGGCACCAAGGCAGAAGCGACTCTCATCGCTGAAGACGACACGTCTCCATTCGTCCCTCCATTCACGCCTGTCGCGACACCACTGGAGGCCGGCTGCACGATGTTGGGGTGTGAGCGGAAGACGGCATAACGGTGTGCGGGACCGTAGCCGAGCTTCATGGAGACGGTTGCGAATGGTCCTCGCCGATACCCCAGGAGCAACAGTGTCCCTAATTTGCTGCGAAGTGGCGGTGCGGTCCCCTACGGCACTGCGTAGGATCCTACGGTCTTGGCGTGCATCCGTGCGTCGCTGCGGTCCGGTCCCAGGTCGACGGGCACGTGCACCTTCCGCCGACCACTGGCGACAACATCGATGTACTGTGGAGACCTCACGCCCCACGTGTTGAGCAATTCGGCGGTACGTCCACCCGGCCTCCCGCATGCCCACTATACGCCCTCGCTCAAAGTCCGTCAACTGCACATACGGTTCACGTCCACGCTGTCGCGGCATGCTATCAGTGTTAAAGACTGCGATGGAGCTCCGTATGCCACGGCAAACTGGCTGACATTGACGGTGGCGGTGCACAAATGCTGCGCAGCTAGCGCCATTCGACGGCCAACACCGCGGTTCCTGGTGTGTCCGCTGTGCCGTGCGTGTGATCATTGCTTGTACAGCCCTCTCGCAGTGTCCGGAGCAAGTATGGTGGGTCTGACACACCGGTGTCAATGTGTTCTTTTTCCCATTTACAGGAGTGTATCTCTTCTACTGGACAAGTACTCATAACTCTTATGGTATGTATTTTAGAATCTATGTTTGCTAAACTTTTTTCTTTTTTTGTTCCATACTCCTATCCCCGAATGTTGCCTACCCTGTAATCTTAGAAAAAACAGCACTGCTAGATGTATTGCACAGTCTGGTTATAACTTGTTACCCTTCTCCAAAACCTCTCAATGTTTGTTATGTAATCACCTTGTATAAGTGGTTTGTGACTGATTTTCAAACAGCAATATTTGTGGTCGTTTTATATTTCATCAGCAAAACGGTAGTTGTGTTTATTGAATTTTCCACACGACGAGAAAGTAACGTGTGTGTGTGTGTGGGTGCGCTTAAATATGCGCATCTAACTGGAACTCAGAACAGCCCCCCTTTTCTTTCGCTGGCTGCATCATTCCAGACCAGTCATCTGAGTACTTGCGAAATAATTTAGACATCCTCAGTTCTCTCATACTGTGCCCCTTCTCGGACGTCCCAGCAAGACAATGTACGGTGTTCCGAGCTAACATCCCATAGATGTTCGGGCTCACATACGGTCCCTCTTCATCAAAATTTCTTGGCTCAAACTTGTCTAGGGGTTGTACCGCCCGTGTCGTATTACACGCCCTGAATTAGACAATTGTGACCACTTTTGTTAAATTTTCTGATTGATGGCAATTTTGCGACATTCAAAGTTTACGTAACATGTAATAACAGTAATAACAATATCGGGAACTTAATCAGTGACCCATAAATGATGTAGGCCATGCAATTGCGATTTTGTTAGAATAATGTTTATTCATAAAGCAAACTAATAGCGAAAGTGGTCGTATTTAGAATTACTATTACACTCGAGCGCATATCCATTTGACAATGTTTGATCATTTACAATCTGTTTGCGAAATACAAGCCTAATATTCCATCTCGTTATCTTTGCGAAATGTTAATAGTTCATACCAGGCTCGAGGCCGCTCACCGCTCAGAGACTGAGTCCCGCGATACCATACAACGCGAAATTTCCTAAGTCGTTTCACTTCGTAGCTGCCTAAAGACCGACTATCCGCTTCCGCGTCTCAATCCGAACTGTCCCTTTGTTGTCTCCATCCGAACTGTGCGGTTTCGAGTCTGCACCAGCACTCCATCTCCATCTGCCCGTCCCCAGCCGCATCTCCCACGCTCCGGATATCCTCGCTCAACAGACAAGGGCAGTGCCCTTTCCTGAAGCCGTCTATCTGATTGGATATAGCTTATTCTACATTATTTTACATTTTAACATGTTTAAATAATCAAAGCTTGGCCCAGTTTCCCGTTGTAAATAAAGTAACAATAATATCAATTACATAATAAACGTTAAAGTGTTTTACATAAAACCAATACAATTTCCTTCGTAACTCTGAATGTCACGGCCAGTAGCCTTGCACCCATGTGCTTTCTGAGAAATAAATAACAAAAGTAACTATTATGCACCAAACTTAACAACAAATATACTATTACCTAATGATTTAATAAGGTGTCATGCCGCCATCGTTCAATGTGTTTTGTGTGGAGAAAGTGGTGGTCGGATGCTGAACTGTAAATACTGACAATTTAAAGTAACTAAATCTTTTAAACAAATAAAGTTACAGAGTTGATATGTATAAGATCTGACATTTTAATGATGCGCGTTTATATGAAATGTCGATCGTTGAGATCGACCAAAGCGTTCAGATTTTAGCATTCAAGTCTTTGTTACAAGATTTGTTAATTTCACTTTAACAGTAACGAGTGTACAGACCTCCGATTAGTCAGTCTGCATCACTCCGCATTAGTCTGTAATCAAGTTTCAAAAATGGTTCAAATGGCTCTGAGCACTATGGGACTTAACATCTATGGTCATCAGTCCCCTAGAACTTAGAACTACTTAAACCTAACAACATCACACAACACCCAGTCATCACGAGGCAGAGGAAATCCCTGACCCCGCCAGGAATCGAACCCGGGAACCCGGGCGTGGGAAGCGAGAACGCTACCGCACGACCACGAGCTGCGGACAGTCAAGTTTCAGTCTGCGCCTAATAAGATTACCATATTCCTGTACATAGCCATGAAGATAAATGAATAGACACTTTGTCAAGTATCAGAGATATGTGAGAATAAGATTAACGTACCAAGACCAAAGGAATTTCAGATTGTCAATTTAAACAGCATCCAGAATCAAGTTAAGTAATTTCTATGATTATTATTATTTTAATAAATGTGTGTGAAAATTAATCAAGTTCTGTTTAAAGTTGGTCACCGTCAGACTGCTACTTTAAGCGTGCAAGTGGCATTTCTATCGTCTGACATAAAGGCGGAAGATAAACACGCCACAATAAGACCACGAGACATATTGCTGACACTCGCCTACTTCGTTAGAGCGACAAGTCAAATAATCTGATGGTATGTGTACCGAAGGTCTTACAGTACGCACACCACAGGCCTCAATAGACAATAGACGTCTGTGAGTTTCTCCATCTGGTGGTGAATTGCGCCCTTTGTGGCACGCGGTCCTGGACTACAGGGTTCGTTTCGCAATACATGTATCGTCGCTCTTTCAGCCATATGTTTGAGTGAGAGCGCAATGTTCGTTAACTCACAGGGTGGTTATTACATTTTCGCTGCTTGAGCCAATGTTAACGAAAACCTATTCACCGTATGATTTTGCTCAAAGATAGTGTCATGCAAATGATTACGCAGTTGTTTCCTGAACAGTTTCGCAACGAAGTGAAAAAAAATCAGTATAATAACTGAGAGAAATAAATGAAAATCCTTACAAAATTACTGGAAAGAATAATGGTAAAACTAAAAAAAGTGTAATAGTTGGTATGCATGCATTTTAATGACTTTTCTGTTGATGATCCATATGTGGCATTGTTAAAGACTACTGATGTGATAGAACCCACAAAGCAGTACACTCCAAAACTCCATGTGTTCACTACAGTGTCAGTAAAAATTCTGAGTTGTAATCACTATTGACAGCCTTGGGACAACTAACTATGAAAAAACTCTTCCATTTGGTGTGCAAGAGGTATAAGACTGACTTCTAAAATGATATGATAATTAAATTTCGAAAGAAAGCAGATGCTGACTAATTAGATTACATTAGATTCAGTTTGAATTTCGTAGACCCAAAAATGAGATGGTTCTCGTGAGTACACGCATGCCAGAAATCATAACATAAAACATAGACCATCTGAAAATAATACTGACTTCCCTGATCATTTGTCAAGTGGCTGTCATGATATGTGAATATTTTACGGTAAACTGGAACTGCTGATGTTTAAAGAATTAATTCACTGTCAGAATGAAATATAGTTATGAACTTTTAATAAATTTATAATACACAAAATACCTAATCTTAATTGTTGTGACCAAGAGCTGTCGAAAAATTCTTCCTGTAAAAGAGAACATTGCCTTCAACTCTGCACTGTTATATTCACTAGTTGGATTCTGTGCAATGGATAGTATTATGTTGCCCCAAACAGGGTCTAAATAGCGTAAGAGCATCATGTTCTTACATATTCAAGAAAATCTCTGCCTGTACGTTTGGCCTTTTACTAATAAAATTTTATATTCTGACGATTGCTCTACCAGTTCAGCAAATTCTGGCAAACCCCACGGTAGACGCGATAATGCATCCGCACTCACTTTGTCTTTGCCATTTATATGAAGGTTCGAACTTAAATAGTGGCAATTATTTATTCACAACCGATACAAAAGAGTTACATGTTTGCACCTGCTACTGTCCTTCAAAGTCGTCACCATCGTTCTGTAGAACCCATTGGTAACGATGTGGAAAGTGTAGTATATCGTTAGCAGAGACTGTTCTGTTGAAGGTGCGAATGGAGCCGATCGAATCTCTGGAACAGTTCTGAAGCGAAACCCACGAAGTGGTTCCTTCATCTTAGGAATCAAATCAAAGTGACAAGGACTTAAGTCCGGGGAGTATGGTGGTTGGTGCATACTCCCCACTCCCTCCGACCGAACAGAGCAGTCACAGCTTGCGCTGTATGCACTTGCGTGTAGTTCTTCTAAATGACGGGTGCGTTGCGCAGAAAGTGTCGTCGCTTCTTTCGCAAAACTGCTCGCAGATGATGCCCCAAAAACAAACAGTAATAATGTGCATTGACGGAAAGCGTTATGCGTTAGGATAACACCAACTCCGTCGTACACGAGAATCACCATAACTTTAGATGCTCCATTTGCACCATCAACAGAACAGGTTTTGCTAACGGTATACTACGCCTTCCACATCGCTGGTTCAAAAATGGCTCTGAGGACTATGGGACTTAACTGAGGTCATCAGTCCCCTAGAATTTAGAACTACTTAAGCCTAACTAACCTAAGGACATCACACACATCCAAGCCCGAGGGATGATTCGAAGCTGCGACCGTAGCGGTCGCGCAGTTCCAGACTGAAGCGCCTAGAACCGCTCGGTCACATCGATGGCAAAGGGTTCTGCACAACGCTGGTTATTACTTTGAGGGACAGTAACAGATGCAAACATGTAACTCTTTTGTGTTGGTTGTGAATAAATAGTTGCCACTATTTAAGTTCCAACCCTAGCACAGAGAATCTGGAACCAGTACTCATGCCAAACTAGTGGCCACCAAGCTGTCCCAGCAAGCAAGTAAGCTAAACGCTAAAGGCTTCATGATCACAATATATTTTAATCAGCATACCATATATATATATATATATATATATATATATATATATATATATATATATATATATATATATATAAGGGAAATTTTTCATTGTCCAGACTACAGTGAGGGCCTCTGCTTCCGTCACTTTGTATGGTCTTCTGCAGTTGGAAAGCATCCTGACTACAAAACCAATCACAATGATATCTACCTCGTCTACCTGGAACAAATATGCCCCAAAACTACAAGAAGAGGCGTCTGTAGTGAGGCAAAGTGATTTTCCATGTTGGATGATGTAAGATATTTGCATCCAAAAGTGTTTGCTTAATACTTTTAAATTCATGTTGGCATTTTGCGCGTCCTTCCTCAAGGCATGTTTTAACGCAACACATTTAAGAGCGCATCATTATTCAGTAGCATGGTTGCAAAATTTTAGCACGAATTCCTTGCAGAGGAATGGAAAATCTGGAAGAAGTTGAACTTGGGGAAGATCAGCTTGCACTCCGCAGCAATGTACGAACACGCGAAGCATTTCTAACTGTACGACTTACCTTAGAAGGTAGCTTCAGGAAACGCAAATCTAAGTTTATAGCGAGATAGATAACCTTTTGACAATGTTCACTGAAATACTCTCTTTGAAATTCGAAAGTACCTACGTAAAACGCTGGGAGCTAAAGGCTATTTACAGCTTGTGCAGAAACCGCACGACAGTGACAATAGTCAATCTGTTCATTGAGCAGGCAATCAAGGAAAGAGAAGAAAAATATGAAGTGAGTATTAAAGTTCAGGGAGGAGAAATAAAAACTTACTGGTTTGCCGATGACACTGTAATTCTTTCAGAGATAACAAAGCAGTTGGAAAAACAGTTGAACGGTATGGACAGTGTCTTGAAAGTAGGATACAGGATGGACATCAACGAAAGCAAAGTAAGGATAATGGAACATAGTTTAATTAAATAGGTAATGCTGAGAAAATTACATTAGGAAACTGGTGCGTCGTCCGAAGCAGACACATCCAGACACAGCAGGGAAGAAGCACCACAGGTGCGTGGATGCGAGCTGGTACAAGTGCCATAGTCATCACTTGCGTGAGTTCCACCAGCGCCACGAGCGGCGCTGATGACTAAGACACTGACTTCGCCTCGGCCAATTGCCTGCCGAGTACAATCCACCAATGACCTGACAACAACCGGCAGAAACCTACTCGGAAGAGAGAAGAGCAGCCCCCGTTCATTTGGTTATAGATCACTGTCGAGGGCTGACTTAGGCAGGGAACGTTGTTCGGTGAACTCTTAGAAGAGAACAGACAGTTGTTGCAAATTGCATTTGTTATGTACTGTGAAGGTTACCTACCATTACTTACACTTAGGCATTAAGGGTCCTTTACTTTTGTTGTATTACAAGCAGTTTTGCACACTTCATTATTCAAGAAGTCGTGAAGATAAGTAAACGTTTTAATTCATTCGTGTGACTCGTTTCTAATTTGTTGGAGTGTGGTAGGACCTTCGTTCTCCTATCCTGTTGCCTGACGCTGCGACAGAGCTGTGTAATAGTGGCAGGAAGAAATTATCTTAGCAGTGTGCTGCACCAGAAGCCGTTTCACGAACTCACAGCCTCGGCCTACCATAACAACAGTGGCAGATCGTCCTCCACAATAGTAGCAACGAGGCCTTTACTAAATTGGCGACGGAAGTTTACAAAAGAAACGACACACGTAAAGTTGTAGAGGAGTTTTGCTATTTGGGCAGCAAAATAACTGATGATGGTCGAAGTAGAGTCGATATAAAATGTTGACTGACAATGGAAAGGAAACCGCTTTTGAAGAAATTTGTTAACTTCGAATGTAGATTTAAATGTTAGTAAGTCTTTTCTGAAATTAATGATAATTGATTGAAACCCTGAGCTGCTGACAAGTCTTGTTGATATACCTCGATGGGGCCAGCTGAAAATGTGTGCCCGGACCGGGACTCGAACCCAGGATCTCCTGCTTACATGGCAGGCGCTCTATCCATCTTTATTTATTTATTTATTTGCTTTATGTTCGTTGTTGCCGCGCTTGATTAGCCGAGCGGTCCAAGGCACTGCAGTCATGGACTGTCACGCCGGAGGTTCGTGTGTTTGTCCTTAGTATAATTTAGGTTAAGTAGTGGGTAAACTTAGAGACTGAGGACATTAGCAGTTAAGTCCCATAAGATTTCACACACATTTGAACATTTTTGTTCGTTGTTGGTCGTTATGTTTGGTCGTTGCGGACGTCACATGACATCCGTTTAAGTTCGTTGTTGATCCTTTCACTCAGTTTTTTTATTACACAGGCCAACCAGCTCTGACCTAACACGCTGAGCTACCATGCTGGCACTGAGCCACCGAGGACACAGATGAATAGTGCGACTGCGGTGACATCCCTTGCACGCGTCCCGTGAGACCAACATTCCCAACTGCCCAGCCACTCATTACTCGCTCCACCTTTTCTGAAAGTAATTGTATGCGTGTACCGTTGTATGGAAGTCAAACATGGACAATGAACAGTTTAGAAAACAATAGAAGCTTTTGAAACGGCATGTTACAGAAGGATGCTGTGGATTAGGTAGGCAGATCATGTAACTAATCAGGAATTAGTGAATAGAACTGGAGCCAAAAGAAATTTATGGCACTACTTGACTATGAGAAGCCATCGGTTGATAGGACACGTTCTGCGACATCAAGGGTTCTCCAATTTAGTATTGGAAGGAAGTGTGTGTGTGTGTGGAGGGGGGGGGGGGGGGGAAGGGAAGTGAAGCAGAATAGTACAGGAAGACCAAGATATGAATATGGTAAGCAGATTCAGAAGGATGAAAGTTGCAGAAGAGGCTTGCTCAGGATAGAGTAGCATGGATAGCAGCATAAAACCAGTCTTCGGACTGAACACCACAACAACAATTACAAAAACAGCAACCACAACAATGGTGCACACAAAATGATGCCAGCTGTAGGACACTTCCTCCAGTATTTCTGATCTTAAGGTGGCTCGATAGGTCCGAAACTAGCAATTAAAGTTACCAAAAAGAAGATCTAGAGTGTTTCATACACGGGTTTCTGATACGTAATGAAGCATCAAGTACAGTCTGTTGCCACAGAAAATCGATGATATGGCTGCTAACTAACCGTTACAGTGTTCCCGCAACCGAATATGTATACAGAAGTTTCAGATACAGGACATACTCAAGCCCTTCACACAATACAACAATAAAGTGAAATCAGTTGAATTAAAAATGGAGATGCATAGCCAAAGCGCGAAATGAAGAGATACTAGGAACGACAGGGAAGAGAAAAACTGGGAATGAGCGTACGACGTCAGTGGCCGGGTGTTCCCAGCCGGGAAGTTGGGCCGCCAAGTGCAGGTCTTATTGAGTGCGACATCACTTCGGGCGACCTGCGCTTCTACAATGGGGATGAAAAGATGAGGAAGACAGCACAACACCCAGTTCCTGAGGGGAGAAAAACTCCCTCCTCAACCGGGAATCAAACTGGGGCCCGCGTTCGTGGCAGTCCAACGCGCTGACCATTCAGTTAATGGGGCGGACATTGAAGACAAGTATTCTATGGATTCAGGGTCTGTAGAATCTGTCCTGTAAGTGCTATTCGAGAAGAGAGTGTGCCATTTCGAATCCTGACAGAGGAAGAAATTTTCATCGCTATCTTTGGGCCGTAAAGGTAGGGAAAGGGAGCCCTATTCCTGACCACCAAACTTTGCACCAGTCTCTTGGATTAATATCCAGATTTCATGACAGTGTTGTTTGGATTAAGGACATGGCAGATATCCTTCCATTAGTTAGGGACGAGACACTCGTTTGATCCCTCGCTGCTATTCAAGGAGAATACGCTGTGATGACGGTACTGGGTTTCACCCTTTTTCTTTGTTTTTCTCATTTTTATACAATACAAACTTATGTGAGTCACACATCCACAGGTTTGACGCGTCCTGTTTCCAATTTCTTTCCTGTGGCAATCTCTTAACCTCACAGTAGTACTCGCTAGATTCTCAGTTATTTGTTGTTAGATATATTGTTTGTCTTACCTTACGGTTTTGTCCTCTACAGTTCCCTCCAGTACTGTAGCAGCTATTTTTTGATACTGGATGGCTATGATTGAAGTGCAAGCACTCGTGGAGGTCCAATTGTAGCGAAACAGGCGCTGTATCATGTGTGAGATACAGAGGCGAGCGAGTGTGCCGGGACTTACCCCACTTCACTGCTAGTGGCGCCAAGTCATCACAACGCGTCTGTGCGTAGCACACAAGTATTGCACCATAATTTCTGAATGCAGTTAAAAGTTTAAGTTGCTTTTCCAAACTTGGTTAGCATTTGCTTTAATATATTCATTTATAAACGGTCAAAACTCAGAATGATCTGGTCAATATTTTTCCCGATATACATCGTTTTAAGAAAAAAAAAGTGGCACTGAATAACAACGACAGAAAGGTTTATCAGAATGAGCAGATGTATATCGAAATTAACTGATTCAAGTTACAACGTGATTAAACAAATATTTTGGTCCTAATCCGCATTTTTAAAAAAATTTGATGCCGCTAAATTTTAAGACTTAGAAATATGAAAATTTGTATGAAGCTTCAGTTCAACATAAAAATATTAGTTATGTAACTCCATTGAGCTACCTATAATAGTTTTCGAGCAATTTGCGGAAAACTGAATTCGTAACTAAAATGTCTTTATTCGTAGTAGATTAAGTATCTGTTATATTAATGCTAGAAAGTTTTGGTTACAGCACGTGATGAGACCTATTAAATAATTCATGACAAGTTTATAGGTCTGTATGTGAATAATAATAAATACAAGGTCTCTCAAAGCTGTAGTTCAGAGGTCAGGTTCTAATGTCAGTTCCGTTCAGAAAATTCTAGACGGCAAAGTTTACATGCAGGCGACCAAAATCTTTTTCTCTGATTTTAACCTTGTTACCTACATGCATACAAAAACTACGAAGATTCTAAATTAATACACAACCGTGTTATAAAATAGTATATGTCTGAGAAAGCGGCCGTTTAGAGGGCACTACCGTGGGCATAGAGCGGATAACAGCAGGTGTTCTCTTAGCCGTCCACTGCACTGCATATACGTATAAATACAGCCTGGGGCAAGGCGAGGCTTCATTCCGCATCCAGCCACTGTACGATCCACGTCAGTGAGACGCCGTAGTGCGTGCTGCCTCGGATGATGTCGGAGACAGGCTCTTACTAAACGCATATTTTCAGTAATAATAGAAAGTGAGCTCGCGAGGACTGCACACAGTCCTGGAGCACTTAGATTTCGCAGAAGTAACTGTTAGTGTTCCGCCCGTAATGTTAACAAATCCGCATGGCAAGTGGTGACATTATTTTCCACATTTGTGGCGAGCATTTATATAGATTATCGGTAGGCGAAAGGCAATGTAGTGGGAACTTACCGTAAAGGTCACCTCTGAGCTGCTCATAGTGCTGTTTAGGATAGAGAAATTTACTGTCAGTATGAACATAATTAATATTATGATATTGCGCGTCTGAAACTTTACCAAACATATGTATCAATTAGAGCTCAAAATCTTCATTTTTTCAGTGGGTTGGACAAGAATGTGGACTTGTAGACTGGAAACTACGGTCAGTATGTTCTCCATCGCTTTCTGGCTGACACAGAAATAGTTTCCAGGCTCTCGTAAAAGACTGAACAATATGTACAGCAATGCGACTTCATTTATAATATTTACTCCTATGATCTAATACTGACTTAATATTAATTACTGTCATCAACACGCCGCCCCAGACAATGTGGGCTGTAATCAACTCGTGGCACCGAAACTTGGTAGATACGTAAATGCGTTAATCCAGAACCAAATTACATTGGTAAAAATTAGCATCAATTTTGGCCACCAGGAGCATAGATAGTGCTGTACAGTATCTTTCGGCGCCTTCGGTGCTCATATTGAATAGTGGTTAATAAGAAAATCAACATTACGCCTTCGTCACTACTTTGACCTTTTCCGCCCACGTTCTGTTACTAATCCATTACATATACAAACCGTTCTATACGTATTTCTTGCATTCACAGCGCCAGATTAGCAGCTGGTGGGAAAAACTGGAACTAATTTTTTCCAACATAAATCGGTTCCGCCTTATCGCCTTACAATATCTACCAAATTCCGCTGCCACACGATAATTATGCTCTGTGAGTAGCTGCACTTCAATTGTAACCATACAGTATTTTGCCTCGAGTCCAACCACCAAGCACCCTCCTGTTGTCGATGCTTTCCACACGATCCTCTCCTCGGCGGAGCGGAGAACGTGCTCATCTGTCACCTCAACAATCCACATAATTTTCAAAATCCTTTTATGGCATCGGATCAAACGTTTCTATTCTTTTCTGATTTTCCTGCAGCCCATGATTCAATCCCATAGAATGCTCCGCACAATTCTCAAAAATTTCCTCTTCAAATTGAGGACAATGATTTCTTCCTCAATTTAAGGATAATATTTGATACTATAGCTGAACCGTACAATTAGCAAGATCAAATACCTTATTACTGTTTCTTTGCCTGATTCACAGAGACGTGTTTATCTTCGGCACCCAAAGGATTCAGCCGTCGCTTCGCCGATTTAAGCGGGTCGGTGGCGCCCATGAGCCAGTATGAGCTGGTGTCTAACCGTACCTTTACACAGGTGATGGGCTAGACGGGCTGTGCTGCCGAATGGTTCCGTTAGAGAAAGTTGTGCTAGGAGTCTTATTTCCGGGTGGTTCCTGCAGTCCACCCCTGGCGGTCAACTTTGAGAAGCACATTAAGAAGGGAATTAACTTAATGGATCAATTTGGGTACGCGAAATCGAGCGCTATGAAACAGTTACCGCCAGGTGATTACAGAAGAAAAGATTATTTGTTGAGAGCCTTATGATGAGAATATTAATGTCGGATCTCATAGGAACGTTAACAGTTCACTTACTGCTGCTTGTCATGGTCAATAATTCATGTGTGTATTCATCATTTTTTTTAAATTGTCAGTGAAGACGTTTTCTTTGTATTTCTCTAGGTCGAATGGTAACTGTTGTACCTCATTTTTAACTTATTACTTCGTTTAAGGAGCTATTGCAATCATTTTGTTTTCCTTAAGTTGCATGATAATTTCAGGAGTGTAAGTGAAGAGCATAGTTTTTGCAACTCGTAATCACAACTTTTTCGTGCATAAATACTTCAAGGCATATAAATGGCAGCTACTGCGTTTTGATAACAAGAATTTATCACTTGTTTAAACTGGCGTTTTGACATTATATGTGCTCGTTTTTCTTTCTTTTTTCTTTCTCTCGTTTATAGAGGCACGTCGTTTAATTGTTTAACTCAACGAGTTAATAAAAGCCTTTTTGTTGTTTATTATTTGCTTAACTCGAATGACGAAAAATTTCCTTCGTGTTTCAGTACGTATGTATGTTTTCCAAGAAGTTGTGTGTTTTTCACCTTCGGTCGAAGACTACTTAAATAAAACCTGGTCGTGATTATTCCTGGCACCTTACAACTTACCTGCTCCCTCTGTTGATAGCATTTGGACAGGAACTCCATCATTTATGTCCTTTCGGAGGTCCCCAGTTTCGAGAAGTTTGTTGTTAATCTGATCTTTATTACCCCGTACTATTTTAGTCTTTCATCAGCCTACTTTCAGTCTATGGCGTGTGATCCTTAAGAGAGTTTATTTAACAGGTCTTGAAATTCATACCCTGCCAGACAGAACAGCATTGTTGTCAGCAAACTTTGTAATCGACATCCATTCTCCCTGAATGTTAAGCAAATCCTTGAACGTTTCTTTTACAGAGGAGCCAAGCGGATGACGCCTCTGGAGGATGTCAGAAATCGTCTGGAAGCTCTTGTAGCGCCATGAAAACATGATTATTCAGTGAATCGCTTATTTTGAGAGCTTTTACAAAGGTTGGTGCACTGTCGGCCGTAGTCGCCTCCTGCCCTGGTGATGGACAGACTTTTGGTGTTAGACGCTGCGGCAGACCTTGCGCCTGCGTCCTAGCGAGACATCGTTCCTCTTGCATCCATGCGGATGCTTAGCCCAGCCTGGTACAGCATGGATAGCTGCTACCGGCTGAGGAAGTGTATTCGATCCCACTCCATGCCTCTTTTTACCTTGACCATGCCATCCGCAGTGATGTGTAGGCGCAGGCTTTGAACCCAGTACTGCCGGCCTGGTAGGCCCCGCACCCGGAGACGCTTAGGCGTACTGGACGGTGGCCCGCCAGGAAGCCTGGTCGTCGTCTTCTGTCCAACACACCTGGGACTGCACTGCTGCTGGTAGTTCTTCAGCTCTCCCATCAGTAGTGGTTTGTATGACAGAGCATGGAGCTGGCCAGTGCAGTTCAGTTCTGTGGCAGTCCACTGCTGGCTGGTACTGCGTTAGATGATCTGAGACAAAAGTTACTAAGACAACATGGTCGTGGAACGGAATGTCGTCGACAGCGACTTCATTGTTCCCATTGACCGGAGTCGTCCTCCTCTACTTGGAGTTGCGGCTCTGGCATTTAAAGAATTCTCAGTAGTTCTGTGACGAGCAGTTTACAAGCGATGACAGCATATGGCCCTTGCTTTAATTCTCTCTCAACAGCTGGCTAAATTCGTCTACGAGTGTTTTCACTAGCCTTGGCTATTACTTCTTGCGGTATCCCGTCGCGTGAACGAGCGTGCGCCTTATTTTGCTTAGTCGCTGTCCTTTTCTTTCCCGCTGCGTGTGTTCTCTCTCACTCAGCTACTGCAGAGTTGCACACTGTCTTACCCGTCTGTCTTGCATCAACTGCTTTCTAGTCCGCTGCTAATCGTGGCGTAACCAGCGTATCTTAAGTGAAGGTGGTTGAACTCCGTTAAAAATTTTAGGACTTGGAACCCATATTACTTTGTGCTGTAACGCTTCTAATATCCGTCGTTGCCGTCTTTGGTGTAGACTGAATGGCAGGGGGAGAAAGGCCGCACCCAAGTTTTACATCTATTTTATTCCGAGCATTCGTTCTTGTTCTTCGATCATATTTTTTGCCCATTTGTTCTTGTACATAATGTACTCGTCTATTATCCGTCTTTTCCTGTAACATACATATATTTTCCTGAGAGAATAAACCGGCCTACACGGTTCTAAACTGTCAGAATTATTATCTGTGACGACAAGTTCTATAAACGTGTTTTTATTTTCCTTAAACTTCGTTTCCATTATCAAGCGCGACATCGAAACTCATTCTATTGTGACTTTACCTTTCTCAAAGCCAACCTGATCGTCTAAACACCCTCAATTTTCTTTTCCATTATTTTGTGTCTAATTCTTGCATGCATGGGCTGTTAGCAGATTGTGCAATAGCTGTTATCTGACCTTGCTATCTTCAGGGTTGTGCGGATATTTTTTCTAAAGCCTGATGGTATGTCTTCACAATCTTAATTTCACCAAAAATAGCACTGTGCAAATACTCATCACAAACATCTATATAACACAAATACACACACATAGCAGAAACAGGCCCTAAGAAGATAACAGCAAACCGCCTCCACTACGATTTAGCCCAGAACGTTAACGTGGGATTTCCGTATCTGCTCCCAATGCACATTTCTTGAATACGGCATGACTGCTTGAATTACAGACTAGTTAGTCAAATAGCGCAGAAAATTGTACTGACATACTACTGTTCTGGACGAGCTCCTTACGGAAACAGTTTGCTACTGACTTCCACCTGCCTGTTAAAGCGGAGCCAAATGTGAATTGTTAGACCGTTTAGCGTGACTCAATGGGTCAAGAGTCACTGCATAAACTGGAAGGTCCGATGTTCGATTCTCTACCTTTCCTGTGATATTTTATGGACCTTTTCGCCTGTTTCACCTCCGACAATGGTTTGTTAAATCAGAATGTTCAAATTTTGAACATTTAATGTAGGTACCACTATAACCCTCTGACTAAATCAGATCAAACGTCGAACGAAACGAAGTGCATATCACGTCCAGTAGAACTGTGCCTAGTAAAGTACTGAGATTTCCAAACCAAATTTCTGGTCGATGACAGGTTTACACTTTACTACTTCTTGCGAGTGGCTTTTGTGCTACCTAAGTTACGTTCTGTGTTGTTCCGGGTGAGCATGGAAAGGAAAGGTTAGGAGAGTTTTTTTGCCAGATGCCACCAGGTACCCTAGTCCTCATTTCTAACAGTTCCACCAGAAGGACGCCTCTCCTTTAACATTGTGACATGTGACAGCTGATACTTCATAATACAAATTTCGTGCCACGCTAGGATTCGAATCTCCTGCTACAGTTTCTCTGCAGTAGCCAATGAAAGGGATCTTGTCGCTGGAGAACAAGATTGAACAACATAACTGATTACCGACAATAATACGTGTAGTAGATAGATGATAACCACAAAACCAGTGGAAAGCTTCAATATCATTATTTCTTAAAGAAATTGAAAAGTTACAAAACTACTTATTTAAATTTTATTCAGTTATTTCGCTTCTGTGTGTTATATGAACTACCTTCCTTCTATATTTACTTTTAACCTTAATCAATGTGGTCACTTCGTACCATACAAACAGCTACGTGATAACATTATGCAATACTGAGCACAAAATGTGAGACTTTACATTCTCTTGATAGTCGGATAATCTGCTTTAACGTATGGGTTTTTTACATTTTTGTTGCTTTCATTGACTGTGTTAAAAATTAATGCGAAAAATTCCTATATATACCATGAAATACAATAGGAACCTGCCAGAAGTTACACTCCTTAAATAACTTATAAGTAAAATGTAAAAAAAAGAAAAAAAAGAATACGTAAGCTTATATTTCAGAATTTCTTGTAGAAGAATAATCTGCTCTTTGATGCAGTTATAGTGCTGAAACACAGTTTCGGCTTAACGCAATATTATGCATGAACGTCCGTAGCAACATATGGTTTGTGGAACAGTAAGAACCGTGTTTTCGCCGCACGAAATGAGACTGTGTGCATGTTTTCAGAAGTCGAGGGTGAGGGTGTGGGTGTGAAAGAAGATATGGCGATGACGGGGGAAGGTTCCAAATGTATGAGAGCAGGGGTAGGGAAGAATTTCTGTATAGACGTAGCGAGAGACCGAGGAAGTGAGAATAGGGGTTGAGTAACAGGCAGAACTGGAGTGGAATGGAATGCAGAAGGAGAACGCAAATGTATGTTTGTCCGTGACACGTGGGGACAGGTAAATGACGCAGTTAAATTTTCACTTTTTTTGAAAAGGCGAGCGTCGTTTTTCGCTGGTTCCAGTGAAAACGAAATAATAATTCCAGTTTTTCGCTTGACAGTTCTTTTTTCTCTTTCAGTTTTATGCTCCCGTCGACGTTACACACCTCTAACTATTCGCGCTTGGCAAAGCAATTAACGTCGAGCGGTTTACAGCAGTGTCTCAGCCGAGAAAAACCGCAAAATTTTTCCTTTTGTTTACACTTTGTATATTGTGTGTTGGCAGGTAGGGCTGTGGAAATTACAAATACTGCTTCCGTATTCAAACTGCAGAGTAATTAGTGCCTGTCTGCTGCTCTTTGGATCAGTATAATGGAACTAATGACCACTGTTTTGTTTACAGGTCCGTAGTTAGAGAATTACCATGATCACGCCTGATATTGTTTTCCACAGTGTCATATCGATGAGCTACCCCTGGTATCATCTACAATAATTGTGGACGACGCTTTTTGTTGATAGTGTAGTTCTACCGATTCACTGTCAGAACTCTGCATTTTGTTTCTCTATGCGTTACGGTTTTTTTTTTCTTACGCAACCAAACCTCTGAAAGTGGAAAACATCAACGAAAATTGATAATACTGCTAGAGTATGTTAAGAAAAAATGTTGTACGTTAGCGGAGGGAATGTAACTTACTCAACACATAACTGGTCAGCTATGGCGGCAACAAAACAGTGTTAAGAAGTTTTTCCTTCGTTTCTTCAAACGGCTCTGTGCACTATGGGACTTAACATCTGAGGCTATAAGTCCCCTAGAACGTACAACTGCTTAAACCTAACTAACCTAAGGCCATCACACACATCCATGCCCGAGGCAGGATTCGAACCTGCGACCGTAGCGGTCGCGCTGTTCCAGACTGAAGCGCTTAGAAGCATACGACCACAGGAAGCTGGAGCTGAAACATTGTCTTGATTAAGGACAAGGTAGTGCGAGACAGAGAAATTACTACGTTAATAAGATGGCAAGAGAAAGATGTAAATTTACGATTTAATGTCCTAATGACGACGTGGTACTTAGATACAGAGCATAAGTTTGGACTGATAAAGGATCCTAAAGAAAGATGTCCTATATACAGGATTTGTACAAAAATATGGAAACACCTTGAGAAATGCTTACTCGAGCATAAATGCAAATTCTAGCCAAGCCCATAGGTTGCGCTGTTGTATTTGATGACGAACACAAACTGTGAAGTGTCCTCAATACGCTGTAAGTGCCAGCTGTGGCAATAACAGTAGTCTGTCTAGCTATGAACGCATTGTGGGAGAGGTAAACAAATCGAGAACGTGGGCAAAATAATGGTGCTACAATGCGCGCTAGTCCTGTAACCACGGCCGCCGAAGTTTGGTGTTTGGTGTTTGAAGAGGCCCCGTATTAATGATTTATACGGCATACAGGGAAAGCGGAAAACATCACCTACTAATCGCAAGGTTGAACAACGCGTGAGTTGAGTCAACGGTCTTCTGACTGGTTTGATGTGGCTCGCAACGAATTCCTCTCCTGTGTTATCTTCTTTACTTCAGAGTAGTACTTGCAACTTACGTCCTCAATTATTTATTGGATTCATTAAAATCTCTGTCTTTCTCTACAGTTTTTACCCTCTGCAGGTCCCTCTATTACCATGTATGTTATTTCCAGATGTCTTAATTGATCTATCATCCAGTTCCTTCTTCTTGTAACTGTTTTCACATATTCCTGTCCTCACCGATTCAGCAGAAAACCACCTCATTTCCTACCTTATCAATCCACCTCATTTTAATCGTCCATGAACACCATTTCATAAAAACTTTCAGGCTCTTCTTTTCCTGTTTTCCCACAGGCTATGTTTTACTACCATACAATGCCATGTTCCTAACTTAAAAAATGGTTCAAATGACTCTGAGGACTATGGGACTAAACTTCTGAGGTCATCAGTCCCTTAGAACTTAGAACTGCTTAAACCTAACTAACCTAATGACATCACACACATCCATGCCCGAGGAAGGATTCGAACTTACGACCGTAGCGGTCGCGCAGTTCCAGACTGTAGCGCCTAGAACCGCTCGGCCACCCCGACCGGCCCCTAACTTACAACCTCAGAAATGCCTTCCTCAAATTAAGGCTTGTGTTTGATACTAGCACATGTCCCTTGGCCAGGAATGCCCTTTTTGCCAATTTTAGTCTGCTTTCGCTGTCCTCCATCTCCGTACTTCATGGGTTATTTGATCATTAATCCTGATGTTCAATCCTTCGGTTCTCATTTCTGATACTTTAGTCTTTCTTCAATTTATTCTCGATGGATATTTTGTACTTATTAGACTGTTCGTTTTATGTAGCACGTCCTGTAATTGTTCTTCACTTTCATTGAGGATAACAATGTCACCAACTGTTCGTTTTATGTAGCACGTCCTGTAATTGTTCTTCACTTTCATTGAGGATAACAATGTCACCAACTAATCTTATCGTTGATATCCTTTTACCTTGAATTTTAATTCCAGTCTTGAGCATTTCTTTTATTTTTATAATAGCATTTTCTATGTATAAATTGAACAATATGGATGAAATACTATATCCCCGTTTTACATCCTTTTAATCCAAGGACTTCGTACTTGATCTTCCATTCCCATTATTCCGTCCTGGTTATTGTACATATTCTATGTTACGTGTCTTTCCCCGTATCTTATCCCCACTTTTCTCAGATTTTCAAACATCGTGCTCAGTGTTAAATTGTAGAAGCTTCTTCCAGGGCGACGTATTCTATGACCGTGTCTTGAATTTCCTTTAGTCTTGCTTCCATTACCCTCAGTTCTTTCTTCCATTCTTCTCGGTATTAATCTTGTCAGTGACTTGGATGTATGAACTACTAATATGATTTTGCGATAATTCTCGCACATGTCGGCTCTTGTAATCTTCATAATTGTGTGAATGATGGTTTTCCGAAACTCAGATGTTATACCACTAGAACATACACCCTACATAACAACGAGAATAGTTTTATTGCCACTTCCCCCATTGATTTTAGAAATTCCGGTAGAACTCATATCTGTGTGTTCTGCTTTATTTGATTTTAACTCTTCCAGAGCTCTTTTAAGTTCAGATTCTAGTACTGGGTCGCCCATTACTTCTATATCAACTCCTGACCCTTTTTCTATCACGTGATCAGAAAGTCCTCCCCCTAATAGACGCCATCAGTCTGCTCTTTCCACTTATCCGATCTCTCTTCTGCATTTAACAGTGGAGTTACCGTTGCACTCTTAATGTTACCGCCCTCGGTTTTTTTTTAGTTTCAGTGAAGGTTGCTTGACTTTCTTATATGATGAATCCTTTCTATCGACAACTGTTTCGTTTTCGATATCTTCACACAGCCATTTCACCTTAGCTTCCGTGAACTCCCTATTTACTTTATTCCTATGTGACTTGTACTCTGTATTCCTCACTTTCCTTGAACATTTTTTTTACTTTCTTCTTTCATCGATCAACTGAAGTATTTCTTCGTTACCCATGGTTTCTTCGCAGTTACCTTCTTTGTACCAAAGGTTTTCTTTCCAATTTAGGTGATTGTCCTTTTTAGAGATTCAATTCGTCTTCAGCTGAACTGCCTACAGAGCTATTCCTTAACGCAGTATCTATAGAATCAGATAACTTCAAGTGTACTTCTACATTCCTTAGTATTTCCGTATGCGACATCTTTGCACATTAGTCTCTTAGACTTCAGCCTAATTTTCTTCACTATTAAGTTGCGATACGAGTCTATATATGATCCTCTCTACGCCTTACAATCGTATTTGATTTCAGAACCTCTGATCATGATGTAATCTACCTGAAATCCTCCCGTATCATCCGGCGTTTTACAAGTATACATGCTCCCCTTGTGATTCTTGAAAATAATATTCGCTGTTACTAGCTGAAATGTACTGAAGACCTCAATCTTTGTCCTCTTACATTCCATGCCCCAAGCCCATATTACCCCATAACCTTTTCTTCTACTTCTTCCCCTACAACTGCTTTCCAGTCCCCCATGACAACTAGACTTTCATTGCCCTTTACGTGCAACGATCGAGATGGCGCAGTGGTTAGTACACTGGACTCGCACTCGGAAGGACGGCTGTTCAAACCCGTTTCCGGCCATCCTGTTTTAGGTTTCCCATGATTTTCCTAACTCGTTTGAAAGGGCACGGCCTGTTTCCTTCCAAATTCTTCCCTAATCCGAGCTTGTGATCCGTCTCTAACGACCTCGTTGTCGACGGGACATTAAACACTAATCTCGTCCTCCTCTCCCTTTATGTGCTGAATTACCAGTTCAGTATCCTCGGACACCTTCTCTATCTCTCCATGTTCAGCTTGTGATGTCGGCATGTATACCTGAACTCTCTTTGCTGGTGGTGTTTGCTGTCGATTCTGATGAGAGCCACCCTGTCCTAGCATTGTTCACAATAACTCACTTTCTGCCCCACCTCCTATTTATAACGAATCCTATTCCGGTATGCCATTTTCTGCCCCTGTACTCATCGGACTAGAAATCCTTGTCTTCTTTCCATCGCCCCCCCCCCTTCCGCCTCGTATCTAATCTGAGCCTGGGCATTTACCTCTTCAGGTTTTCTAGCTGCCATACGACGTTCAGACTTCTGAGTTTCCAGGTCCCGACTCATAGAACGTTTGCCTTTTCTGATGGTAATGTCCACCCCTTGGGTGTCCCTACCCGCAGATCCGGGTGGGGGACTGGTCCGGAAAATATGTTAATGGAGAGATCGTCATGACATTTTTTCAATTACAGGCCACTTGTCCTGTTGATACATGTTGTGTGTCTTTAATGAAGCGTTTCTCGTTGGCTTCTGCATCCTCATGTCGTCATCATTTCTAATTCTTTCGCCTTTAGGAGCAGATTTCCACCCCAAGGGTAAGAGCTTGCCCTGAACCTCTCTCCGCTCCTCCGTTCACGTTGACAAAGCTGTTAGATATATGAGGATGACTTCGGCTACCACTGCTCATGGTTTGTATCGAAAATTTAAGCGATGCCGTTGTTCGAACCCGGACCTGAAAATGTTATAATTGAAAACTCTACCCCTAGACCAGAGTGGTTGCACGAAGAAGAGAATAGTGACGAAAAATAAGAGGAAGACAGCTACAAAAGTCGCTGTACAACTCAACGTCGCGCTCAACAACCCTGACCCAAAACAACACCCAGAGAAATCCATTAGCTTGTAATTGTAGGGCTATCTCTAATTTCAAAACCGCCCATCAGACATGCAAATGGCCGTAACAGAAAACTTGGTGGTGAAACCATTAAAACTGGACTATGGAGCAATGGAAAACTGTCTTTTGGCCGGATGAGAGTTGTTTTACACTTTCCGAACCATCTGTCGGAGTTTAAGTTCCAAGGGCGAAATATGGCGGGGTTTCTGTGAAGATTTCGACTGACATATAGTGGTATTCCAAGTGCCTCAGGGTTATTCTACAACGTCACATTAATGCCAAGGATTACATGATTTTGGTTTATCAGGTCCATCAAATGGTACAATGATTTTTCCTCTATGATGATTGTCGGTTCCTAGGAGACACTTCCCTGTTCACACATCATCGTCCAGTACTGGTTTTGAGAGCTCGAAGATGACTTCCCTCATCTCTCCTGGTTATCACAGTCACCAGATCTCAATATTATTGAGCAGTTTGGTCTACTTTCGGTGCGAAATAGCTATCCCTCATCGTTACTTGAACTTCCCATTGCTTTTCAGGATCAATGGTATAGATTCCCTTCAAAATCATACAGGATCTGTATTTACCCATTCCGAGACGAGTAGTAGCTGTCTTAAATGACAGCGGGTTTCCTACATCCTATTACGCATGGTAATATGATGTGTTTTCGGTGTTTCCACATATTCGTCCGTCACCTGTAGCCATCTGAAGTGAATTCTTGTGTGCAACCACATTTTTATGAGGGATATTGTCGGAAAATTGGAAGTTCCTTGTTATATCACATTGCTATTCTAATGAAATCGTGTTTTAAAAGTTGAAACAGTACTAATATGGACACTAAAAGACTATATAGGAGTGACATTTTTGCCATGACTGATTTGTTTAATGACGTTCTTCGGTATGATCATTGTCAGATAATCCGAAAAGGTTACATAACATCAAATAGCGTGGAGATAGAGGGATAACTAAAAAAGTTTTTACATAAACATTCCACAAACTGCCACAAAAGTTATACAAAAGTACACTCCTGGAAATGGAAAAAAGAACACATTGACACCGGTGTGTCAGACCCACCATACTTGCTCCGGACACTGCGAGAGGGCTGTACAAGCAATGATCACACGGACGGCACAGCGGACACACCAGGAACCGCGGTGTTGGCCGTCGAATGGCGCTAGCTGCGCAGCATTTGTGCACCGCCGCCGTCAGTGTCAGCCAGTTTGCCGTGGCATACGGAGCTCCATCGCAGTCTTTAACACTGGTAGCATGCCGCGACAGCGTGGACGTGAACCGTATGTGCAGTTGACGGACTTTGAGCGAGGGCGTCTAGTGGGCATGCGGGAGGCCGGGTGGACGTACCGCCGAATTGCTCAACACGTGGGGCGTGAGGTCTCCACAGTACATCGATGTTGTCGCCAGTGGTCGGCGGAAGGTGCACGTGCTCGTCGACCTGGTATCGGACCGCAGCGACGCACAGATGCACGCCAAGACCGTAGGATCGTACGCAGTGCCGTAGGGGACCGCACCGCCACTTCCCAGCAAATTAGGGACACTGTTGCTCCTGGGGTATCGGCGAGGACCATTCGCAACCGTCTCCATGAAGCTGGGCTACGGTCCCGCACACCGTTAGACCGTCTTCCGCTCACGCCCCAACATCGTGCAGCCCGCCTCCAGTGTTGTCGCGACAAGCGTGAATGGAGGGACGAATGGAGACGTGTCGTCTTCAGCGATGAGAGTCGCTTCTGCCTTGGTGCCAATGATGGTCGTATGCGTGTTTGGCGCCGTGCAGGTGAGCGCCACAATCAGGACTGCATACGACCGAGGCACACAGGGCCAACACCCGGCATCATGGTGTGGGGAGCGATCTCCTACACTGGCCGTACACCTCTGGTGATCGTCGAGGGGACACTGAATAGTGCACGGTGCATCCAAACCGTCATCGAACCCATGGTTCTACCATTCCTAGACCGGCAAGGGAACTTGCTGTTCCAACAGGACAATGCACGTCCGCATGTATCCCGTGCCACCCAACGTGCTCTAGAAGGTGTAAGTCAACTAACCTGGCCAGCAAGATCTCCGGATCTGTCCCCCATTGAGCATGTTTGGGACTGGATGAAGCGTCGTCTCACGCGGTCTGCACGTCCAGCACGAACGCTGGTCCAAATGAGGCGCCAGGTGGAAATAGCATGGCAAGCCGTTCCACAGGACTACATCCAGCATTTCTACGATCGTCTCCATGAGAGAATAGGAGCCTGCATTGCTGCGAAAGGTGGATATACACTGTACTAGTGGCGACATTGTGCATGCTCTGTTGCCTGTGTCTATGTGCCTGTGGTTCTGTCAGTGTGATCATGTGATGTATCTGACCCAAGGAATGTGTCAATAAAGTTTCCCCTTCCTGGGACAATGAATTCACGGTGTTCTTATTTCAATTTCCAGGAGTGTATATGCCAGAATTATGAAGCAATTACATGCGAGTGAAATGGTGTTATATCACTTAGACACATGCCAAGTGGACACTTGCTAGTTAAGACCAATTGTGACCCTAAATTGACAAACTACCACCATTTGCGTGGCGTTAGTCGTACAGCTTGCCTTATAAGGTACGTATGACAGAAAATAGAAAGGCATAGCCATTTAGGGTTTTAATCAAATATAAAAAATTTCAAGGAACAGAGACATGGGAATACCAAATTACAATAGGGGAGAGGAGAGGGTGAGAGCAATGGAGTGCACCAGGAAGGGTGAGAGGGGTGGATGTACCATCAACAGGTTGCGGAAGAAAAGCATCATTTGCATTAAAATACCTAAGGAAATTGGAAATAGTATAATATGGCCTAGTAGGATTTTTACACACAAAAGGTGCTTCTCTAAAAGGGATATACACTTCATGTAACAGAGCATAATAGTTCAGGTATGGAATAGTTTTGGGGGAGTAGTCCCAATGGGGAACCGGCCACGGTGGCCGAGCATTTCTAGGCACTTCAGTCTGGAACCGTGTGACTGCTACGGTCGCAGGTTCGTGTCCTGCCTTGGGCATGGATGTGTATGATGACCTCAGGTTAGTTAGGTTACGTAGTTCTCAATTCTAGTGGACTGATGACCTCAGATATTAAGCCCCATAGTGGTCAGAGCCATTTGAATCATTTTTGAACCGAATGGGGGAGGGGTGGATGTATCCAGGAGCGACAGTGCTGATTAATCAAACATTACTAAGAATAAACTAATCAAACTTTGTTATATCATAAAAAAATTACGTAACGTTGACAGATTACAACATGTGTAAATATGGACGCTGATGAAGTCAAATCAGCAAGCATTTTCTGAACTACGTAAAATGCATTTAAAAGAAACAAAAGTGTTCCAACAGCTGAAATATCCTAGCGCGACCCATGTCCCGTTTTCGCAGCTCTGCTCTAATAACAATCCCCTGACGGGACCATTTCTCCACAACATCGTTTCTACAAAGTGTTTTAGTCCCGTAAGTTGAGCCGGTGAACTTGTATGTAGTTTGGAAGGTTGGGAAGGTAGGAGAGCTTTGGGGATGGGTGGTGAGTTATGCTTTGACAAATCATTCGTTAGAGCACTTGCAATCGAAAGACAATGGTCTCAGATTCGAGACCCAGTACGGCAGATTTGATCTGCCAGTAAACTTCTTACTTAGTGATGTTGCTAACCGAATGAATGGCAGATAAGGAAAGAAGAAGCTCTTTACAGAGTTAAAAGAGGCAAGAAAATACAGTCTAACTCATGAGAACGTTTGAAGGTCTTTACTTGTAAGTGGATGTCTGTTGTGATGAAAATTATGATGGCGACAGCATTAATTTCGAAAATTTTATATTTACGTTTTTGATCGTAGTGAGTTCGCTATATTCATAGCTAAACAAGCCACAGGACCGAACATAATCAGCACAGAAGCTATTCAACTTGTGCTCTGCGTGCTACAGAGAGAAGAGCCCCTCCGGTTGTGGCAGCCATCCGCAAGAGCTGCGTCAGTTCAAAGTTATTTGAGCAAAATTAATTAGCTTCATTAGAGGGAGCCATTAACGGATAACGAAGTCCAGATCCGCGCGCCTTCCCGTTAATCAGCTGCAGGTGCGAGCCTTTCGCCGCTGCACAATCATCGGCTCTTAACAACTGGCGTTACCTCGATCCGTTTCCAGCAACTGCGCCGTCTCACCACGCCACGAACTGTCTTCCAAGATTATGGAAGAGTCGAAAAGGCAATAAGTAAATAAAGGAAACAGTGTTTTCCTGTGCTTTTCTAGGTAAATTCTATTAACTAATCTCAGTATTTTTCCTAAATGTAAACAAAAGGAACTTGCGGCTCTTTAGTTTCATCAGGAGATAGTCTAGTGTCTTCCTCTTGTGTGGGGAACCAGTACAGGACAAGCATGAAAAAAATATAGACCGAAGTGTTATAAATATATAAATATCAGGAATACAATCCACAGCAAAGCGTTTCCGGAGTCATGGTCCCATCACCTCGCCGTTGAAGTTAATCCTACTTAAAAAGTGCTTCAAAAGCACTCAAGGTCCAATTATAAAAACAAATAAATTTTTTTGGACGTGAAGCGCTCGTCTTATTTTACAAATGGCAGCACCAGATTCTCTAACACGCTTGTTCAAAGTGTTGCTTGCTTAACGCTGAAAACACTGGTCACCTCAACTGTCTCTCCATGTACCACCAGTTCGTGAACATACGTGCAGGTTCGACAGACTGCAGTGAGCTATCAGGCGTTCCATAACATACCAAAGCCATGGACAGAAACCATACTAACCATTACATGTCCCAAACTGTTCACATTTATCGTACTAACGCCAACATTAAGAACGTATTAAAAAGTTGAAAAAGACATTTTCTTGCCATTTGGAATATGAAGTGCATTATTAAACTTAAGCCAGTGGATTTACATATCACGCTCCTCAAGCAGGTCGAGTTTCTTTACTACCTTATCCACAAGTATAATCTCTAAGTCCTCTTATATACATCTGTGGGACTTACTACTCTCATACCGATCTGCCACAGTTGCGCAGTCTTATATTTTGTCGAAACTTTCCTACCTCTTTGTTCTGTATATTTCGTATCACAAGATTTACATTGTGTTTTATAAACTCCTGCATGTTCAGATTTGCTTATCCTATTGCCAATTCCATGCTTTAAACTCCGTCTCATTTTGCTGTGAAAACCAAGTGGACGTTGTGTGGCCACAATATGTTCGCTAGTTTCTATGGAATTTTTCCAAAATACAACACCGAGGTGGCTTTTATAGCAAGAAAACGTAATGAGTTATAGTCTAAGACATGAGGCTGGCAATAAGATAATTAAATGTAAACAGGTATCTGTTTATGAAATACAATGTACATCGTGTGCCGGCCGGAGTGGCCGAGAGTTTCTAGGTGCTACAATCTGGAACCGCGCGACTGCTACGGCCGTAGGTTCGAATCCTGCCTCGGGCATGTATGTGTGTGATGTCCCTAGGTTAGTTAGTTTTACGTATTTCTAAGTGCTAGGGGCCTGATGACCAGAGCAGTTAAGTCCTATGGTGCTCAGAGCCATTTGAACCATTTGAACCATTTTTGTACATCGTGTTAAGTGAAGTATGTGGGAAAAACAGGTAGGAAATCTTCGTCACGGCAGACAGACTGTTACGAAACAAATATATGAGACGATTCATTCCCTGAAAGCCGAAAAATGGTTCAAATGACTCTGAGCACTATGAGACTTAACATCTGAGGTCATCAGTCTCCCAGAACTTAGAACTACTTAAAGCTAACTAACCAAAGGACATCACACACATCCATGCCCAAGGCAGGATTTGAACCTGCGGTCGCGCGGTTCAAGAATGTAGCGCCTAGAACCGCTCGGCCACTCCGGCCGTCGAAAGACACAGAAGAGGACTTATCAGGCGACACATGTGTATGAGAAAGGAAAGAAGCTCGACCACATTGATGAATCTGAAATAACCAGCTTGAGCTTGACAATGTACTTAATATGCAAACTGGCGGGAATGCTAAGGCCTTTTTAAATTATTTTCGATTTTTTTAGGGTTGGCGTTACTTAGATAAATGTGAACGATTTGCCACAAATAACCGTTGGTAATGCATCTGTCCATGCTTTCTGTAACATCTTTGGAATGTCACGAAACGTCTGATGGCTCAGAGCAGCATGCCAGAGCCGTTCGCAAACTAGTGCTGCGCGGAAAGCAGGTGATGCGGTCGGTGTTTGTAGCCTTACGGAAGCAAGGCTTTGGAGGATGTGCGGTAACATAGATAACCGGAACAAAAGATTTGATGTTGCCATTTTTAAAGTAAGACGAGGACTTAAAATAATTTTATACCTTGAGTGGTTTTGTAGTGCTTTTTATGTAAAATTAACTCAGACAGCCAGACAATGGGTGCTCGACCCTCGAGACGCGTTGCTATGGATTGTGTTCCTAATATTAGTGGCTTCATGCTGAAATATTTATAATTATTACCTTATCAATCTCTAACTTTGTTCCTCAAGATAGACAATATCGGAAAAATTTCATGCGGCATTTTATCGATCTGGGAAAATATCCCAGTACATATTTATTTTTTACATATAGCAGAGAATTGTAATTGAGTACTTTGAGATAACGACCTTCCTGTATTCACTGTAGAAAGTCTAGAGCCCAGCACCCAAGGAAGCAGGAAGCGAACCGCCTCAAATAAGCATTGCAGTACTTGGTAGCTGGCTCGCACGCTAGTAACGTATCTGGCCACAGGGTGTTATATGTAAGACAGTTAATTTCTGCAACTCAATGTGAAACATGGAATAAATATTTTATACAATTATTGTATATGTGGAAGGTGAATATATTTCGTGTGGAAATCCTACATCCTAAACCAACCCATTGAATGTGAGCTATCTAATCCGAGGATGTTCTGCAGTTCCTAAAGAACTGTCCGTGGGCGTCCGCACATCATCACTTATCTGCGAGTTGAGGAATTGTTCCGTATCTGCGATCTCCTTGACGAAAGCAGAAGGTAGTTCCAGGTTTCAGCGCCCATTGTGGCGGCTGATGGAACTATAGGAACATCGATCTCACTTAGAGAATTTCGTAGTCGAAGACTAATTAGGTTCCAGTTGATGAGCGTCACCTAGAAGAAGACTGCACGGAACTTTGAGGCACCTGGCATGCCCTATTGTACAACTCCCGTGTACTACTCGTAAGCGAATCCGGACACAACCTAAATTATGATCTGAATTGAATGAAGTGGACTAGTTACACTGTTTAGCAATGACTTAAGCTCTTAGCTACAGTTCAAAGTGGTGGCAACCAGTGTACATGCATCCTTTAAAAAGGGACATCAAATTTCTCCGCTTTCTTTCAAATCTCCTCCTTCACGCTTCACAATTAGTAGGTCACCTAGAAACCACCAAAAACTCCTCTTCAATTTCTAGAAATACTTCTTAAGCCAGTGACTCCAGTAAACCAAGTAGAAAAAATTAACTGGAAAGATCCTATGGAACAATAATGAGTGTACCTATTATTCTGTACTACAGAAAAATTAATACCGTACTGGTTAGTGCATCTTCATTTTGGAACCATGTCAACTCGAGAACAAAAACAACTGTGAGAGCACCTCTCAAACGGACATGAGATATTGTACGCAATTCGAAAGGGATGCAAGCCAATAAATCTACATCTACATATACGTGATTACTGTGCTATTCACAATAGAGTGCCTGGCAGTGAGTTCATTGAACCACCTTCAGCCTGTCTCCCTACCGTTCCACTCTCGAACGGCGAGCGGGAAAACGAACACCTAATTTTATCGTGGTGATCATTTATCCCTATGTAGGTGGATGCCAACAGAACGTTTTCGCAATTAGAGAAGAAAACTGGTGATTATAATTTCATAAGAAGATCCATACTGTCTCAACGAACACACATTTGTTTTCATGATTGCCACTCCAGTTCACGTATCGTGTCTGTGAACTTTTTCGATGTCATTCGTCAGTCCCACCTGATGCGGATCCCACACCGCACAGCAATACTCCAGAATAGGACGGACTAGCAGATATATGCAGTCTCTTTAGTGGACCTGTTGCACCTTCTAAGTGTTCTGCCAATGAATCGCAGATTTTGGTTTGCTCTACCCACAATATTATCTATGTGATCGTTGAAATTTATTTGTAATTGTAATCCATAAATATTTACTTGAATTTACAGTATTCAGATTTGTGTGACTTATAGCGTAATTCAAATTTAGCGCATTTCTTTTAGTACTCATGTGAATGACTTCACACTTTTCTTTAATCAGGGCCAACTGCCACTCTTGGCACCATACAGATATCTTATCTAAATCGTTTTGCAATTCGTTTTGGTCATCTGATGTCTGTACAAGACGGTAAATGACAGCATTGTCAGCAAACAACCTAATAGGGCTACTCAGATTGTCTCCTATGTCGGTAATATAGGTCAGAAACTATAGGGGCCTACAACACTTCCTTGGGGAACGCCGGGTATTACTTCTGTTTTACTCGATGACTTTCCATCGACTGCTACGAACTGTCACCTTCCAGACAGAAAATCACAAATGCAGTCGCACAACAGAGGCGCTATTCCATAGGCATGAAGTTTGGTTAGAAGCCGCTTGTGAGAAACGGTGTCGAAAGTCGTCTGGAAATCCCAAAATATGGAATCAATTTGACATACCCTGTCGATGGCACTCATTACTTCATGAGCATTAAGAGCTAGTTGTGTTTCACAAGAATGATGTTTTCTGAATCCTTGCTGACTATGTGTCAACAAGTGATTTTCTTCGAGGTAATTCATAATGTTCGAACACACAATATGTCCCAAAACCCTACTGGAATTCGACGTTAGTGATATGGGCCTGTAATTCAGCGAGGTACTCCTATTTCCCTGTTTGGGTATTGGTGTGACTTGAGCAATTTTCCAGTGTTTAGTACAGAACTTTCTGTGAGCGAGCGGTTGTACATAATTGCTAAATATGAAGGTATTGTATCAGCATACTCTGAAAGGAACCTCACTGGTATACAATCTGGACCGGAGGCCTTATCTTTATTAAGTGATCTGAGCAGCTTTGCTACACCGAGGATATCTACTTCTACGTTACTCATCTTGGAAGTTGTTCTTGATTGGAATTCAGGAATATTTACGTAGTCTTCTTTGGTGAAGGAGTATCGGAAAACGGTTTTTAATAACTCTGCTTTAGTGGCACTGTCATCAGTGACTTCACCGTCGTTATCGCGCAGTGAAGGTATTGATTGCATCTTGCCACTGGTGCGCTTTATATATGACCAGAATCTCTTTGGACTCTCCGCCAGATTCCGAGACAAAGTTTGGTTGTGGAAATTGTGAAAAGCATCTCACATTGAAGTACGAGCTATATTTCGAACCTCTGCAAAACTTTGCCAATCTTGGGGATTTTACATTCTTTTAAATTCGGTATGCTTCTTTTCCTTTGCTTGTGCAACAGCGATCTGACTCGTTTCGTGTACCAGGGGGATCAGTGCAATTACTTAATAATTTACGTGGTATATATCTCTCAATTGCCATCTACACTATCTCTTTGAAATCATTCCACACCTTTTCTGCGCTTACGTGATGAGAGAGGAGTGGAGACTCTCTCTTAAAAAGGTGTTAAGAGCTTTTTTATCAGCTTCTTTAAATATATGACCTTTTTGATGGTTGTAGCTGTTACGGTATTCGGCCTAGCAGCAACTGCCTTGTGGTCGCTAATCCCTGTAACCGTCATGATAGTCCCTATTTGTGAAGGATTATTTGTTACTAAGAGGTTAGGTGCGTTTTTGCAACCATTGACGCTTCGAGTGGGCTCATGAACTAATACTTTGAAACGATTTTCTGAGAAATCATTCAGTACAATTTCGGATGATGTTTCATGCCTGCCACCGGCATTTAACGTAAAATTTTTCCAGCATATCGAGGATAGATTGAAGTTCCGCTGACTATAATTGTGCGAGGGGGGTACCTATTTGAAATGACACTCAAGGTTTCTTTGAACTGTTCACCAATCAGCATCTGAGTGGACAGCCGAAACGATGTCGTCCGCCGCGCCACAATGACGTCGTGGTGAGTCAATCCGAGGTGCAGTCTGCACCCTCCGTGGATAAAATGGGGGTTGAGCATCGAGACCAGGAACTTCCTTTTGTACACACGAAGAGAGGGGACGCTTGGTAGCACCTCTGCTTGTGTCTTGAACAATGCTTGGTGTAATAGATATTATCACTATATACACCCAAGCCACAAGGCAATACAGAATAGTTCCTGGTGATGACGAGCACTCCCGATACAGCTACCATGGCGGTTAAAACAAAAGCACGACTAAAAAGTTACATCTGTGAACAATATAGATAACAGGAAGCTCAGCACTACAGTAGCGCGCTGGTGCCTCCTTCACTTGCTCATGCTGCTTTTGTATGATAGAGGAGAAATTGCTGCCTCTCCGTTACTATAGTATTAATAGAACGATAATTTTACCGGAAATTTGACGAGTCACTATTGATGAGCGTCCTATCATGCAACCCGACGCCGACTCCTGAAATTCTATCGTCACCTACACTGACCATTCTCCTGTACGTCTAATGATTCAGCGTGAGTTTTCTTATCCGTGACGATGAATTTCTTCCACTTTGGGTAACTGTTGCTGTGAATCTCTTCTCTGTGAAGACGTTTTTCTCTTAAGATCTTTCACCCATGGCACCTTATTTTAGAAGCATGCCTGCAAGCTCCTGGAAAGTGCAGTGCCCCATTTACTGACAACGCTTCATACGGTGGCAAACTCCACCGTCGACAGAAATGCCAACGGCTGCCTCTTGCTTTTCGAGATAGTGCCATATATACCGATGGTGCCGACAGCTTGTTCCTTATCAAACATAGGCAATTTTCTATTGTGTCCATTAAATGCACAGCTGATTTAGGCCCTCGTACCAATTATACTACCCACCTCCACAGGCAATATCACAAGAGCACGGATGTACAGTGAGCCTAAACTGGGAGGTTCCTATCCTCGTCATGACAGAAATTTACATCGCTAATATTTGCATACGAAGCAGGGGCTGTCGTACAGTTCCTGTTCACCAGACGTTGCACGAACTCTCATGTCCGGAGTATGTAACTGACTTTTCCTCAACTGAAATAATCATTCGAATGATTGGGCCCATATGTGCCAAAATATTCAATTTTACATTCGCAAGGTACTGTACAACGTCAGTTCTAAACTTTTGCGACACCGAACATACAAAAATGCATCATGCAGCTTCTCTAATAATTAGATAATTAAGTAGGTCATAAACCAACACAAATTCACTATCCTTAATGACGGGTATAAGGTAATACAAAACAGCAGATACAATGGAAAATTCATGCACCTCACAAACACAAACATAAACAAACATATGAGCGCGCGCTCTCGAGAGCGCCACAAAGGAAACGAATAAAACGTGAGTTTAACGCTGCTTGCACGGGAACATTCGACTCGGAGTACTTGAGTCTGTAAAGGATTATCTCCTCTGTCCTTATTCTTAAAGTAAACCAACGGGTAACTTTGAGTAGCCAGCTGCAGATTTGAATACCTCGTCCTTGGCATGCGAGTCCAGCCATCTCCCTAGTACAGCCACTGCAGTTCACAACTCGCCAACGCGACGCCTTCACGCTTTCTTCAGGAGCCCTTCCGAAAAAAGCCTTATCAGTTTCCGCTGCTATAGAAGTCTCGTGGACATCGCAGCAATGTAATTCCAGGTGACAGGGCGCTATTTATACCTTAAATATTTCACATTTTACGTTTCCGATGAACATTGACAAGTGTCTCAAAATCAGCTTAAAGAAGTTGACAGTCGCGACAGTGAAGTGGAATTCAATTTGAAGGAGTACTTTTCGTCACAAACAAAAATCAACTGAAGTTTATAAATTCCTGAGTAAGTATTGAACTTCTTGCTGCTGTATTTTTTATTTATTTATTTATTTATGTCATTGGCCTTCCGAATGGTTTGATGCGGCCCGCCAGGAATTCCTCTCCTTTGCCAACATCAACATCCCAGAATAGCAATTGCAACCTAAGACTTCTTTTATTTGCTGGATGTATACCGATCTCCTTCATCCGCTACAGTTTCTGCCCTCTACAGATCCCTCTATTACCATGGAATTAATTCACTGATGTTTTAATAGACCTCATATCATCCTGTCCCTTCTCTTTGTCAGTGTTTTCCACATACCAGTTCCTTCTCAGAATCTGCGCACAACCTCCTCACTGCTAACGTTATCAGTCGTCCTAATTTTCAAAATTAGTCTGTAGCACCACATCTCAATTGCTTTGATTCTCCTCTATTTTCGTTTCCCATAGTTCACGTTTCGCTCTCATACAATGCTGTGCTCCAAACGTACATCCTCATAAATTTGTCCTTCAAATTAATATCTATGTTTGACACTAGTAGAAATATATCGCCAAGGAACGTCTTTTTTACCAGTGCTAGTCTGCTTTTCATGTCGTCCTTGGTCCGTCCGCCATTGGTTATTTTGCTGCTTAGGTAGTACAAGTCGTTAACGACTTTGTGACCATCAATTCTAATGATATGTTTCTCGCTGTTCTCATTTCTGCGCTTCTCATTACTTTCGTCTTTCTTCGGTTTACCCTCAAACCATATTCTGTACTGATTAGTCTGTTCATCCCATCCAGCAGATCATGTAATTCTTCTTTACTTTCGCTAAGGATAGCAATGTCATCAGCGAATCTTATCATTGATATCCTTCAGTTTGAATTTTAATCCTTCTCCTTGACCTTTCTTTTATTTCCATCATCGCTACTTCGACTTACAGATTGAACAGTAAGGGCGGAAGACATCTTTTTTTTACTCCGAGCACTTCGTTTATTTTCGTCTACTCTTATCTTCTCTTGGCCCTTCTACATATTGTATATCACCCGTCTCTCCCTGTAGCTTACCCAAATTTTTCTCAGATGTTCGAACATCTTGTACCATTTTAATTTGTCGAGCGCTTTTTCCAGGACGACAAATCCTATGATTGTGTCTTGATTTTTCTTTAGCCTTGCTTCCATTATCAACAGCAATGACAGAATTGCCTCTCTGGTGCCTTTACCTTCCTTAAAGCCAAATTGATTTTCATGCTACTGATAATGAAACGGAAATCTTTCGCGGCTAATATAATTGAAATTAGCTTTACTGCTTCGGAGATGTGTACGAGCAAACAGACGTGCAACTGCCCAGCAAGTCACGATCCAGATGAACCACGCGGCTAACAACTGTCTCTTCTCAATGACTGTTCAGCGAACGTTGTTGGGTACGGGCCTCCGCACCAGTCGCCTGGTTCATACACCCATGCTGGAATTTGCACGCCAATACCGCAACTCGACGTCCGCTGCGGCTCCATCGGCTTGAAACGTCTGAAAGCATACAATCTTCTACAATCGTCGGAAGCGTCCAGACCGAAGGAGAGAGCCTTAAGGGTTGGGGAACTTTTTTGTGACATTCCCGGGCAAATAATGGAGAAGTGTTATGAATGGAACAGGGAATTGTATCTATGCTTTATAGATCTAGAAAAGGCATATGACCGGGTTCCTAGGAGGAAGTTATTGTCTGTTCTACGAGATTATGGAATAGGAGGCAAACTTCTGCAAGCAGTTAAAGGTCTTTACATGGACAGTCAGGCAGCAGTTAGAGTTGACGGTAAACTGAGTTCATGGTTCAGAGTAGTTTCAGGGGTAAGACAAGGCTGCAACCTGTCTCCACTATTGTTCATATTATTTATGGATCATATGTTGAAAACAATAGACTGGTTGATTGAGATTAAGATATGTGAACACAAAATAAGCAGACTTGCATATGCGGATGACTTAGTTGTGATGGCAGATTCGATTGAAAGTTTGCAAAGTAATATTTCAGAACTAGATCAGAAATGTAAGGACTATGGTATGAAGATTAGCATCTTCAAAACGAAAGTAATGTCAGTGGGAAAGAAATATAAACGGATTGAGTGCCAAATAGGAGGAACAAAGTTAGAACAGGTGGACGGTTTCAAGTACTTGGGATGCATATTCTCACAGGATGGCAACATAGTGTAAGAAGTGGAAGCAAGGTGTAGCAAAGCCAATGCAGTGAGCGCTCAGCTACGATCTACTCTCTCCTGCAAGAAGGAAGTCAGTACCAAGACTAAGTTATCTGTGCACCGTTCAATCTTTCGACCAACCTTGTTGTATGGGAGCGAGAGCTGGGTCGATTCAGGTTACCTTATCAACAAGGTTGAGGTTACGGTACTAGGAGATGGGAATAATGGCAGGAGGGTGTGCACAATGAGGAAATCAAAGGAAAACTGGGAATGAACTCTGTAGATGTAGCAGTCAGGGCGAACAGGCTTAGATGGTGGGATCATGTTACACGCATGGGAGAAGCAAGGTTACCCAAGAGACTCATGGGTTCAGCAGTAGAGGGTAGGAGGAGTCGGGGCAGACCAAGGAGAAGGTACCTGGATTCGGTTAAGAATGATTTTGAAGTAATAGGTTTAACATCAGAAGAGGCACCAATGTTAGCACTGAATAGGGGAACATGGAGGAATTTTATAAGGGGACTATGCTCCAGACTGAACGCTGAAAGGCATAATCAGTCTTAAATGATGATGATGATGATTCCCGGGGTGATCTTGTCATTCTGAAATCCACAACTAATCAAAAGTATGCCTCTATCCTCCGGCACCTTATCGACCCTTTCATGCAGTTTGTTTTTCCGCCGACAATGCAACGTGTCACTCAGTTCGCACTGTAGGTGCGTGCTTCGAAGAGCAGTAGGATGATTTTGACGTTCTCCTCCGGCCATCAAACTCCCGTATTTAAACGCAACCGGGAATCTGTGGGCCCATCTCTATGGGGCTGTAAGCGCCGTGGACTCTCAACCGAGAACCTAGCGCAGATGGTCAAGGCTCTAGAGTCGGCCGTGGACTCTCAACCGAGAACCTAGCGCAGATGGTCAAGGCTCTAGAGTCGGCATGGCCCAATATCCTTGACGGTACCTACCAGAAACTCTTTGGCTCTCTTCCTGCTCGTCTCGCAGTCGCCCGCTCTACAAAAAGCGGGTACATTAATGGGACTGGACCATATATGTTCATATTGTTGCCAGCTCATTTGGAAGACAGGAGAACAACTTTTATGGTGACACTATTGTTATTGTCAAATTATAAATATAGTCGATCAATGTTTCAGATAAGCATCTCGTTAGTACAGCATAGTTTAAGGATGCCTCCACAGAGGAAGAACCAGGCAGACTGATTAAGCCTTGAGCTCTTGTACAAACTGATGACATTCATCTATGACTCAGAATCCATTCTCTCACCACGCATGTTGCCACCAAGTTTCACCTGGGAGAGCGCAGTATTCCACAGCTGGTTTCGTTTCGAAGAAGCAGGATGACTTTCTATTTGAATTGACTTACTTATGCAGAACACATTCCCTGGGCTCCGTGTGGGTTTCTTGTGTCGAATTTCGACTAATCCATTCATATACTGGGCGTCGGCTAAATTATTCATTTGGTAATGAAAAGTATTCGTGTATTTCAAGTATATCCCCAAGTTGCACCCCGTTGGTGTCTGTCTGCTAGTATCAACGATTATGTTTATCCCAAGGCTAGTTAGAAAACTATTTTCTTCTTTGTGAGCACCACGTACTTGATAAATTTGAAGAAAGTCATTTTTCCACCAAGGCCGAAATTTAAAATTTTTCTTTATTAAGCACAACTTGTTTCGAACATGGCTGATTTTCAAGTACGTCCACAAAAGTAACACACCAAACTAAAAGACAATTGCAATATTAAAAAACCTAAATATCCATGATGAATTCAGTGTTGTCTCAAACACAGTAATTACCTAAAACAGATTTGTATATATGACCCACGCCAAATACAAATCGTATACCACGTGTGACTGTGTAACCACTGTCACTCTATGGGTTTTATGTTTTAGATCGTGGACTTTGATGACCTCGCTATGCACGATCATGCATGGCAAGCGCTTTTTATTTGACGGAGATGATGTTTCCGCATATGTTACACATAATTACTGTGTGTGAGAAAATGCTAAATCCAATACAACTGCAGGTTTTTTTATGTTATAACTTTCATTCAGTTTTGTTCGTAAGTGTTTATTCATCTGAAGGAAAAACAGTAATGTACTTTACTTACGACACTCCATTCCTTGTGTAATGTCGTCATTTAAAATGTATTGTGGGTGTTTTAACATTCCATTACGTGTCTTCCAGTAAGAATGGACGTTAACGGGCTTTCCGCTCTCTAGGTTACAAAATACCTTTTTTTTTTTGCATATTTTGACTCCTTATAGTCTTGTAAGCGGGCATTCGCCCATTCTAACCGCTCTAATCCCTACTGTCCTTTGCGACTCTGATCGATATATTTCTCTCTGTAAAGCTGTTGTAACATTTTAAGTCGAAGAAAATATCGATATATCTGTTTTACTTAACCACCAGCTGTCTCAAGTACACGATTTCGATGAAAGCGAGATGAGGAAATGTGTTATGGCGACAGTTTATCACAGACATTCAGCGAACAACAATGCTCAGCATGATTACTCTTCTGAACGTTGGTGTAAATGGAAGCAAGCATGAGATGAACGGGATAGTGGATGTTTTCGATCATAAGCCACCATTGAGGAGTGAAATTACTGATTGCTCATGTGTGCAAAGACATCTGACTCATGACAGATTTGCGGAGAGATGCCTTGGAGCCTACACGCAGAACAACAGTGAAGCACTGAATTCATTAATTTGGACTTAAGCGCCAGAAAAAACATTTTAGAGGGCAAAAGTCGTTCACAGCTGTAAGTCTGGCGTGCGTCGTTTTTAGCGACAGATTTAAGAGTGTCCTGTGTAACATGAAAATCGTGGGAGTCGTTACTGACACCACGACCTGCTAATCCCCCACGGAAAGAGACGACAAACGCCTCGAGCTTCCTTACCGCCGCTCGTTCCAGAACAGCGACGGGGCTAGAGTTATGGCTGGAGAGACTCTCACTTTAGAAAATGAGATCTTCAAGGAAGAGTAGTGTTTGGCGCAGGAGTAGCAGATTAATGATAAGCTGAAAACATTTAAAGATATGTAGACAAAACTCGAACTCAAAACTTCCAATACGTATTTCTCCAGACAATGTTTCTTAAACTGGTTAGCACGATTCAAAATAAATTACTCAGTAAAGCTAGATGTTGTTTTGGCTAGCTCTGAGCACTAAGGGACTTAAAACCTGAGGCCATCAGTCCCCTATAACTTAGAACTACTTAAACCTAATGACATCACACACATCCATGCCCGAGGCAGGATTCGAACCTGCGACAGTAGCGGTCGCGCAGTTCCAGGCTGAAGTGCCTAGAACCGCTCGGCTACAGCCGCCGGCTATTGTTTTGGATTTGATGAAACAGGTGTGGTATCACCGCCAGACACCACACTCACTAGGTGGTAGCCTTTAAATCGGCCGCGGTCCATTAGTATACGTCGGACCCGCGTGTCGCCACTATCAGTGATTGCAGACTGAGCGCCGCCACACGGCAGGTCTAGTCTAGTGAGACTCCCTAGCACTCGCCCCAGTTGGTTGGACATTCGACTTTGCTAGCGATGGTTCACTGCCTACATACGCTCTCATTTGCAGAGACGACAGTTTTTAGCATAGCCTTCAGCTACGTCCTTTGCTACGACCTAGCAAGGCACCATATTCAGTTACTATATGTCTTCTGAACAGATAATATTGTTAATCATGTACCATCAAGAGCGACGTTCATCATTAATGGATTAAAGTTAAGTATCAAACTAGCTACGTCCGCTTTCTGAATTCTAATTCCTTGTCTTGTTCCAGATCTCAAGTCAGTATAGTTCTTCCCTCCTCGCGCCAGCCTGCGTGAGCTACAACGCGTGCATTTCGGCCTCATCTAGTAACACGGTGTTGGCTCTTCAGCCAACACAACAATAGGTACTAGTAATTTTGGCGTGAACCTAAAGGAAAATACATTTTTCATAATGTTAATCAAAAATGGCTCCAATCACTATGGGACTTAACATCTGGGGTCATCAGTCCCCTAGACTTAGAACTACTTAAACCTAACCTACGGACAGCACACACATCCTTCCTCGAGGCAGGATTCGAACCTGCGACCGTAGCAGTAGCGCGGTTTCTCATAATGTTACTTATTCATTTACATTTATTTTGATTGCATTACATTTACATTTGATTTTAAACATGGTCGTTTTATTTTCGCCGTTCGAGCTATAGAAATTTTAATTTTCAGTGCAGATCTTTACTTCACCCTCAATCACGCGAACCGTTTAGTTGAGCAATCCTCACAGAGATATTTTGGCGCTCATTTAATGCTTCATAGACTCCTCAGTTTACCGGGAAAAAATATTTACACAGTATTTAAGATCTATGCTTTTGTTTGTTGATAAACATTTTTAAGACAATATTCTATTGCAGGAAAAAAATGATGAACGTGCGCATAAAATAAGACTCAGAGAGTGCAAAACCCTCTTAATCAGTTAAAGTAGCGGAACTTATCACGGAACAGGCCGTTTCCGAGCGTGCAGTAGCCCTGGTACCGCGACCTGCCGTTACCCGCTTCAGAAAACAGACTTTCAACAACGGAAAGTGTTGTGTGCCCACCATACCTCAACGGCAGGAAGAGCGCGCTTCATATTTCGGGATTACCCGAGATTACCCGGCGCGAGATGTCGGCGGCACTGCATTGGAAATGGTCGCGCAGGCCAATTCGCAGGCCTTCGCTCGGTACCGCAGCACAGGCGAAAACTCTATTACCCGTTCGCCATAAACGACCCAGAATTAATACGCGTTCCGAACAAAAGGCTTATGAATAAAACGATAAACGAGCAGGACTAAATATTGTTCAATAACTGTCGTCCTACTCGGATATCTGGTTTTATAAATAAATTTCCATACAGCGGGTTTTATTCCACCACTGAGCCTCTCATTATTTATGGGAAATTGATCCAGCCAGCAGATGAGAGAGAGCATTGATTGGGTACCTCTGCGACCTGGCTCCGACGGTGGCGAAACGAGATTAATTCCTCCAACTTGTTCGCGGATATTTGTTTTGCAGATGTAATCGGGGTTTTATTTACCCGCCTTAATGGAGTTGCCGCATCGCTGCATTCTTCAACAGCTGGCGGCGAAACTGCCACTACTCCATGTACTGCGTACGTGTTTCGTCTCGTTGTTCTCTTATATGCAGAACTCCCATATATTATGTTACAGGAAATTGTAAAAGTACTACACTTCGATAGTACAGACAAGTAAATTGTTCAATAAATCGTTTGCACCACCTGCATATCTTCGAATTTCAAACGTGTATGGACGAAAAATTAAGAGTAAGGAGGAAATAAAGAAAGTGTTAACAGGCCGAAGGAGCGTCCTCTGAACAAACGCATCATTGCAGGAACTCCTTAGGAGGTCGAAGCAACAGTCGATATACCAGTGTAGCAGGCGACTACAGCCATGCGGATTTGCCTTTTGTCAGTTACTGTACTTTTTGTCATTAGTCTCTCTGACTGGTTGGATCTTACACGCCACAGTTTTCTACACTACTGGCCATTAAAATTGATACACCAAGAGGAAATACAGATGATAAACGGGTATTCATTGGACAAATACATTATACTAGAACTGACATGTGATTACATATTCACGCCATTTGGGTGCTTAGATCCTGAGAAATTAGTACCCAGAACAACCACCTCTGGCCTTAATAACGGCCTTGATACACCTGGGCATTGAATCAAACAGATCTTGGATGGTGTGTACAGGCACAGCTGCCCATGCAGCTTCAACACGATACCGCAGTTCATCAGGAGTAGTTACTGGCATATTGTGACGAGGCAGTTGCTCGGCCGCCAATCACCAGACGTTTTCAGTTGGTGAGAGATCTGGAGAATGTGCTGGCCAGCGCAGCAGTCGAACATTTTCTGTATCCAGAAAGGCCCGTACAGGACCTGCAACATTCGGTCGTGCATTATCCTCCTGAAGTGTAGAGTTTAGCAGGGATCGAATGATGGGTAGATCCACGGGTCGTAACACATCTGAAATGTAACGTCCACAGTTCAAAGTGCCGTCAGTGCGTACAAGAGGAGACCGAAACGTGTAACCAATGGCACCCCATACCATCACGTCAGGTGATACGCCATTATGGCTATGACGAATACACGCTTCCAATGTGCGTTCACCGCGATAACGCCAAACATGGATGCGACCATCATGATGCTGAAATCAGAACCTGTATTTATCCGAAAAAATGACGTTTTGACATTCGTGCACCAAGGTTCGTCGTTGAGTACACCAACGCAGGCGCTACTGTGGTTCAAATGGCTCTGAGCACTACGGGACTCAACATCTTAGGTCATTAGTCCCCTAGAACTTAGAACTACTTAAACCTAACTAACCTAAGGACATCACACACACCCATCCCGGAGGCAGGATTCGAACCTGCGACCATAGCAGCCGCGCGGTTCCGGACTGCAGCGCCAGAACCGCACTGCCACCGCGGCCGGCGCAGGCGCTACTGCCTGTGATGCAGCGTCAAGGATAACCGCAGCCATGGTCTCCGAGCTGATAGTCCATGCTGCTGCAAACGTCGTCAAACTGTTGTTGTCTTGCAAACGTCCCCATTTGTTGACTCAGGGATCGAGATGTGGCTGCACGATCCGTTACAGCCATGCAGATAAGAGGACTGTCATCTCGACTGCTAGTGATATGAGGCCTTTGGGATTAAGCACGGCGTTCCGTTTTACCCTCCTGAACCCACCGATTCCATATTCTGCTAACAGTCATTTGATCTAGACCAACGCGAGCAGCAACGTCGCGATACTAGAAACCGCAATCGCGATGGGCTACAATCCGACCTTTATCGAAGTGGGAAATGTGATGGTACACATTTCTACTGCTTACACGATGCATCATAACAACGTTTCACCTGGCAACACCGGTCAAATGCTGTTTGTGTATGAGAAATCGGTTGGAAACTTTCCTCATGTCAGCACATTGTAGGGGTCGCCACCGGTGCCAACCTTGGGTGAATGCCCTGAAAAGCTAATCATTTTCATATCACAGCATCTTCTTCCTGTCGGTTAAATTTTGCGTCTGTAACACGTGGTGTAGCAATTTTAATGGTCCGTAGTGTATTTTGTGCCAAAGTCTCCATCTCCGAGCACCACTTAGTTATTTCTTGCGTATAATCCAGTTGTCTTCCCTCAAAATTATTGCTGTTTATATCTAATACGGTGCAAGTTATTCGCTGACGCTGTAAGTTAGTTAGCAAGTTAGTTTCATGTTCCATATGTCATTTTGACTAGTGTCAATAGTGTTGTCCAGAAGCAATGGTTTCAGGTTAGGCCGGCATTGGTGGCCGAGCGGTTCTAGGCGCTACAGTCTGGATCAGCGCAACCGCTACGGTCGCAGGTTCGAATCATGCCTCGGGCATGGATGTGTGTGACGTCCTTAGGTTAGTTAGGTTTAAGTACATCCAAGTCTAGGGGACTGATGACCTCAGATGTTAAGTCCCACAGTGCTCAGAGCCATTTGAAACATTTTTTTTTTTCAGGTTTCTTTTGATACTTGCTTGCATACTTGGTACTAAAAGTCATTATTTCCTCTAATGCGATAGGTATTTATACCACTGTTTTTTCACCAACTGTTATGCATTAATTATTAAGAATTTCATTAGCGAATATATGTACTGCGTCAATGCAATTACATTGAGTTCTTGAAGTTCCTACTAGACAACTGCGGTTGAATACCACTTATAATTCTTTCTGCTCGCTGTAGTGCAATCAATACTTTCTTTCTAAATGGTGAGTTACCACATAAAATTATTCAATGACACAACAATGAGTGCAAATATGAAAAATATGATCAGTTTGTTTCAGAGTCTATGAATTATGAGAAGAGCAAATTTGCTTAACTTAATCGTTTGAGGACCTCAGTAATATTCCTCCAGCAGTTCAAGTTTTCATAAATATGCACATCAAAATATTTGGAGTATTCTATTCTGTTTACTGACTCCTATTCCTAATCTACATCAATTGTTGGTGTACCCCTACTTGTTGTGCAGAACAGAATATAGTGCTTCTTTTTTTCTTTTTCCTAAATTAAGGTTGAGTCCATTTTCTAAAACACACTGGATAATTCTTTGAAAACCATCATTAACAATGCCTTCTGTGGTTTTAATTCTGCTGGGATTTATAATAACACCAGCGGCATCTGCTAAATCTACCAATTCCTCATTTTGAATATTAGGTGGAAGGTCATTCACATATGTAAGAAACAGGATCGGACGAAAACTGAACCTTGATTTCTGCCCAGTCACTAAAATTGCTGACCCGTTTGCTGGTCTGCCAAACAAATTTGACACCGTGACACGACTATGCGTGACAGAATATGTGAAACATTTAGACGGCCGACTCAAAACAAATAAGTATACCCACGCATAATTCGTTGTGTGCGTGATGCAAGATGCAGTACCTCTGATAGTTCAGGTGCTGACTGGCTCAGGCTCTAAGTAGCACATTAGCAAAGGGCAGAAGTCTCACCACCTAGGTAAAGAAAGACCTGTGGCTCTGAGCAATATGGGACTTAAACGTCTGAGGTCATCAGTCCCTTAGAACTTAGAACTACTTTAACGTAACTAACCTAAGGATTTCACACACATCCATGCCCGAGGCAGGATTCGAACCTGCGACCGTAGCGGTCACGCGGTTCCAGACTGAAGCGCCTACAACCTCTCGGCCACACCGGCTGGCTTGCCGTTTTTTATTAGCGAAGTGCCAGTACAAGAGTGATCTTCTCTTTCTCTATGGCTTTCCTCCAAAGCTCGCTAGCATAGCACATTTGCATGCTTAGACTACACCCACTGCAACACAAGCCAATCACGAGCTGGAGCTCCGCATTCGAGGCTGGGAGACCGCCCACCTGCTCTGCATACACAGATTTGACCAACCAGTGACTTTAAAAATTAATTGGGAGAAAAGGAAAAAAGAATGAGGTACGCGCCTTCTTTCTCACACGTTTATACTGTGTCTTTGCTAAAAGCATGACTTGTATGGAACCACAGCCCTCCATAAAAAGATCAGTATCTCCCCTGTTATGTCCATTTTGAACTTTCTAAAGGACGGACTAAACACGCCAAAAGCCTCGTGCCTTCACAAATATGTTGTGTAGCAGAGTCTGGACGCCTGGGTGGCTAACAAGGGCCCATTCTCTACTTTATTGCAAGCCATCATATCTTACAATGCGCTGGACAAACCTGTAGTGACTCCTCGGCCATAGTCAGACTACCTGGAAGTCGCCACCAGCTAACCAGCACTACCCAATGTATCTGCACAATGAGACCAGGGGACTTGGCTTTCGGCAAATGTTTTCACCAACGCTGTAGAGAATAAAGCTCCCCTCAAGCTTTTACTGCTGTGTCTTCTCTAGAGCGCGAAGCAAGGGTGTTAACTAGCGCCAGCTATTTCAGCATATGAATGAAGTCAGATAGTATCAAATGTAACAACCAAGTAATAAAGATCACTTTCCCTATGAACATTAAGCAGCATGACACGGCATCAAAAAGGAGAGTGCCCAGCCATCTCTCAGAGTATTTTACATGTGTCCTGGACAACACGAAAATCATGGCGTCAAACACAATCGTATCCCAGTACAATATCTATCTACATTCAATTTCCTACAAAAAAGTGTACAAGAGAATAAGAAACCTTTTACATTTCACTGCACACGTTTCTGTTGGTCATAATATATGAACAATATGTGAGAAGTAGGGACTGATAGTGTTTGCAAGTGTATTGATAATTCAGCAAGGGACTAGTTAACAGCATTGCTACTTCTAAGGACAATTCCAAAAACTTTGTGAGTGGACAAGTGGTGGGTTATGGACTTGCTATATTATCCGCAAGACTCTTCAATGGTGATTGTGCGCCTGCACAGTCGCAACAGATGGCTGCTGGCTATCTCTACAAGGACTACAGTGGGTCTACACCTTTGATGACCCACCAATACCATTATTTCTACAAGGACTGCAGTGGGTCTGCACCTCTGGTGGCCCACCAATACCGTAATCTCTACCAGGACTACAGTGGGTCTACTCTGTGATGACCTACCTACCGATAGTCTTCAACGTCGACTGACTCTGTTGTGGCCCATTACCTGTCTGCATGTCAAGAGTCAGCACTGTCTTTCCGTTGAAAGGACAACACTACTTCTTCAAGACTGCATGGAAATCCACTACTTCCGTGTGCATTTTCTTTTACTACTCAGACTTTGAGAAAAACACTACTATTTTACTGTGATGAATGATCAGGACTGTCTATATGGACTGTGAGAAAATTTTAGCTTTTGACCAACATTGTATCAATAAGTGTGTGCATTTGATTTCTTTGCTATTGTAATCATAATTATAATTTTTTTTTCAAATCTGTATTAGTCACTGCCCAAAACAATTTGTAAATTTTTTTGTGGGGAGCATGGGGGCTATGGAAGTAGGCTGTTTACGTTTTCTTATTGGTAACGCCACGTAGCGCTCTCTATGAAAAATCACTGGCTGTGCCGTGTGCAGTCTGTGGCTGGTTTGCATTGTTGTCTGCCATTGTAGTGTTGGACAGCGGCAGCTGGATGCTAACAGCGCGTAGCGTTGCTCAGTTAGAGGTGGCGCCGCCAACAGTGGTGGACGTGAGGAGAGAGATGGCGGAGTTTTGAAATTTGTAAGAATTGATGTCATGAACTGATATATATTATGACTATAAAGGTAAATACATTGTTTGTTCACTATTAAAATCTTTCATTTGCTAACTGTGCCTATCAGTAGTTAGTGACTTCCGTAGTTTGAATCTTTTAGTTAGGTGGCAGTAGTGGCGCTCGCTGTATTGCAGTAGTTCGAGTAACCAAGATTTTTGTGAGGTAAGCGATTTGTGAAACATATAGGTTGATGTTAGTCAGTGCCATTCTCTTGTAGGGATTATTGAAAGTCAGATTGCGTTGCGCTAAAAACTATTGTGTGTCAGTTTAAGCACAGTCTTGCATAATTTTTCAAAGGGGACGTTTCAAGATAAATACAAGTTACGTCAATTTTGATAACATACAGTGAAGTCGAGTTGAGCTCGTCATTAATGTAGCCTCGCGGCAAAAAATTAAGAAAAAAGGTGGACGGAAGTGCAACTGGAACCACAGAACGCTTGACAGAGTTAGAAAAAAAGCAGTTTTAGCCAGAGGATGTTAATGAGACTGTGCAAATGTATCTTAGTGTCCAACAACGGTGAGACAGTAGTTATCAATTATGTGAACGTTTTCTCTAAAGTGAACATGTATTATGACTAATTGAATCGTCTGTATACAGACGGTAAGCTCCGGTGGGGCAAACAGAAGGGAGGACGGTACACACCTGGTACGTCGTTAGGGTAGAGAGAAGCTGCCAAGACTGCTTCCCTTTGCAGCGGGAGGAGATGAACGAAGCCGTACAAAGCACGTCAGAGGCGCAAAATAACAGCGTCGAATAGAGAGACGCCGCAGCCGCTGAAAAGATCGAACGACGTCGTCCCCGAGCGGGTATTGGACTTCAGCGTTCTGTGGTTCCAGTTGCACTTCCGTCCACCTTTTTTCTTATTTTTTTGCCGCGAGGACACATTAATGACGAGCTTCACAGACCCTGCGCTTTGTACCAATCCCCGCATCAGGTACGATTCATGGCGGCATCGCTGCACGGATGTTCGCGTTGAGTAATACTGTGAGCTGAAATGCTGAGGTAACTCCGAGTCCGGAACCGCTTTAGAAGATAATAACGTCCGACTAGTTACTTTAGGCGTGTTAAAATCTAGTGCCAAGTACTAAAGTTTTCATGGACTCTTGTTTACCTCCAGGTGCGTTATGCATTAAAAGAACAGCAACATCATTAGCAACTGCACGTAACGTCAGGTTGGTTGCACATGCTCCCGCATATTGTTTAATCTTTTGAAATTGGTGAAATTTTTTGTTTTCTAATGAGTTTACCTTACACAGTAGGAAACGAGCCTACAGAGACAAGCTCTCTGGATGACAGAATTCACAGAGTGCGAAATGGAGACGCGGAAATTAACGTAAGGACGGCAAACCTTCGTCAACTGAGCTTTGGACGGCTTGTCGCCAACGGATATTTATCCAGAGAATTTTCGACGACGACACAGCAGTTACTTTCATCCATCAGAACGAAGCGCATACAGTTCGAGTAATTCCAAGACACACAAAACGAATAATATGCAGTTAACAATGTGCTACCGAAATTAAGTCTGAATCATATGGTGATTAATTGTCTTAGTCACGTATTCGGAGGTTAATTAATGTTAATTACATTTCAAAAAGTAATAATGTTGCACCTGTCGTAACATTACCAGTTAATAACAAATAACAGTGTTAGATGTTCCACTTGCAGAGGCGTAAATGCCACAATCTATTTATTTCAACAAAATGGCGGTTATCGTTTAGAAAACTTATTCTGATTGCTAATATTTTTTATAACACAGTAGGTGAGAATACAGTGAGATAGTATTGTTGGTTTGCCTCGAGGTTATTGAATCTGTGCACTGAGCAAGCTGCGAAGAAAGCAAGATGAATTTTGGGAACCGAATTAAAGCTCAAGAAAAATAAATAACAAACTAGATGTTGATACTATTTCTGTGAAAGATGACAAAGACATTGAACAGCAGCTGATTGGATAGTGTGTTCGAAAGAGGTTAAAAGATGAACAAAAAAGGATAAATAAGGTTAATGAAATGTAGTCGATTTCAATTAGATGACGCTGATAGAATTGCATTAGAAAATGAGTCACTAAAATCTTTGGAAGGATAATGGAAATCCTTAGATGGAGCAATACGTAAAATAAGGTAAAGGCAGCCACTCATCGATAGCGGATCGACCGCTGGAGTACAGAAACACAAATCAGAAAACACCACGCACACTAACTTTCGAGCACAAGTTCTTTTCTAGTAATAGTACACACGTTCACATGTTCAAACACACAGACACGTAAACTGTGGATAGAAAAAAGAGCTAGTGGTCGAAAGATATTTGGGCAGAAAAACAGGTGACGATGGCCGACGCAGAGTCAATTTATAAGGCAGACTTGTAACAGAGAGAAAAGCACTTCGGGGAAAGAGAAGTTTGTAAACATCGAATACAAATTTAAATGCCAGTAAACCAGTTTTGAGGGTATTTTTGTGGAATGTAAACTTGTACCCAACTTAAACGTGCACATTAAATAGTTGAGACAAGAAGAGAATAAAATCTTTCGAAAGTTATTGCGACAGCAGAATGTTAGCGATTATATGGTAGAACATGCAACTGAATAGAAAAGGGGAAAAAGAAACATATCGTTGTAAGATATATGGCTTAAGAGATATGACGTCATAAACGATGGGGTGCTTGAAAAATGACGCATCATGCATGCAGTTGTTCTTTACTGCTAAGTCACTCCTACAATTTTCAACTGCTAACCGCTAATAGCTGCAGGCTGCAGTGGGACGGTAAATAGGGTGAAGAAGAAGTGCAGTTGCAGCGTTTTCACACGAAATGTGCATATACAGATGTTGGTTGAAAATTTTATTGCAAATTTTGGCTCTCACGTAAGTCTCAGGGGATGATTTCCACACTTGGTGTATTAGTACACCTCCACACCTGCGCGTTTGTTATAGTTTTTGAATTAATTATTCACTCAGACATGAGTACAGTTAATGCGAGGGAACAAAACTTAGGCTATTATTATAGCAAAATCAATTTTTTAACGATACAGTTCAATCACTATTTATTGACGTTGTCCTTTTCTTTCACACAATGAAATTAGCACTGGTGAGACGGTTTACAGTTTACTTTAATAATAATTTGACTCCGAGCCCCCAATAGCAATAATGTAGGCTGCTATAAACGAAAGTTACTCAATCAATTCGAACAGAACCACAAGTCCCACTGTCCTCTTTGTTCTAACAGTTTTGGCGCGAAATCACAGTTCGCGACATGTTCACTTACGACGATGTATACCTCGTAAATCTTACTCACACAAATAATCGTAGCACCTCCAGTTCACCAAATAGATACTTGCGCTATTAAAGAATAGTCTTTGTCGAAATAAAGCGGCGCGAAAAAGAATTCTCAGACTACCATATGGGCCATATGGGCTCGCCACCCTCCCTCCAAAACGACTGACCAACGACTAATCCCTGGCCTAGATGGCCGTTCGCTTATATAGGCTCGGACGTCTAACCCTTGGTTAGGCAAGTACCAATCTGACCAGTTAAGGTTACAATTTCTAGGATTATCCTATCGCCCGTAACCCAAGTTTTAGTTTTTGCAAAATTTCGCCACTTAGCGCAAATTTGTTTGTTGACATCTGTGCTGCAATGTTTTAACATAGAACTGGAATAAGCACCGTTTTTAGACGTAATCTATAGCGAGCTACACATGAGGTCGCTCAAAATCTTCATATCTACAATAATAAATAAATTATGGTCGATAAGTGTAATAATAATTTGCAAACAATGAAACTATTGCAAGTTAAGTGTATAGTATAACTTAACTAGTTTAGAATACGTGTGATGCCACACAAAATATTAAATAGTACCGTTCTTTACGTCATGAATTTTCTATTGAATTTTATAAACAATTTTCCCTGAAATTTTGTTTATTGCTCTTTACAGGCTTCATTATTTATGGATCTTAACATGTGACTACGGCACTCGATCCACTATAACGAAACGTTTTTAATGAGTGCTCGCTCATCCCTGTAAGTTGTTATTTACTACTTTTATTAATATTTCAGTATTCGTGATTTTAACCGATTTTGAGGTTACTGTAACTCTTGCGTCTCGTGACTGGAACTAAAGATCGATCTTCCACAAGTGCATATTGCTGACCACAATCCACTGCCGCATCGCTCTTCACCGTAAGTTACATAGTTTTCGCGTAATGCGTGAAAAACCAAACAATGCCCCAAGGTGCAGGCCACGTGGCCGCCCGGCGACGGAAGCGTTGCAAATCTAGCGCAGGCGCGCCACGCGCTTCCGCGAATCGCGCGCCGTGTCGCGCGCTCACTCTCCAGAACGCAATCCTTGCATACTAGAAATATCCGCTAGTAAAGGGGGTTTGTAACGTTACAAGGCGATAACAATAGCTGTCTATATAACCGTGAAAAGGCGTTGCCCTAGAGACGTTTAAAAAATAGCTCTGTAGACACGTGAAGCAGCTGCGCCCAGTGTACGGAAAAAAACGTTACAGAGAATTTTTATTTTGCATACTACGTTTCTTAATTTTGATACTGTGCCTATACACATGCACGTTATGAATGAGTGTATGAGTGTTTCATAATTTCGAATGCGTTTTCACGAATACATGGAAATGAAATTTTTGGATATTACACTACGAACAGAGTCTATTTTTTGTTCTCGTTTCTAATACGAAATTTGCAAGATGATTACTTGCGCAATGTTGGATCTGTCACCTAGTAATTTTGTATATTCTATTCCTCTGCTATTAAATCTTAGAGAACTTTCTTATGTTAAAAGTGGGAGTGTCAGCAAATTCTGTTTCATGGGAGTGGAGGCCTTGGTACGACGAAGTACGAAACTGTATCAGCCTGCAACTCTCCGATTCCGCCGTTCACAGGATACAACGCTGGATGTAAGCCCGACAGTGGTAGCAACAATAAACATATTTACCCGACACGGCTGTCTCTGAACTGTTTCCCCGATATACGGAAGCCGCAGTAGTGTGCGTGAACAGTGGCTCTTCTGCATAACCAGGCAGCCAGTGTGGGACAGGCAGCAGGAGCAGGAGGTGGCTGACGTGCGGCTATTACGCTGCCCCGGCAGCCTCCGTGGTTGGCCGTATCGCCTTTCCTGAAACGAGAGACGCAGCCGGCGAAAGCAGCCGCCCGCAGCCGCGCCTTGCGCTTCTCATCTCCATCTCCTCACCTGACGAGCCAAAGAGGCGCCGTTTTGTGCCGCGCGCGCCTGCCTTCAAAGTCTTTAAACGCGCTTGTCACTATTCGCTGTTCGATGCAGCAAACTCACCTTGCTGCGCTCTTCTGTAACACCCAGAGCGACGGAGACAATGGCTCGCTGATTGATGCCGTGTTGCTCGCCTTCCGAAAGGTGTTCGGTTTATTCAACAAATTACGAGCTCAGCAAATGAACCCGCTTTGTTACTGGATTCAATATTTCCTAGCATACAGAACTCAAAATGTCTTTCTTTCCAATTCCTTTTTCGGTGTGTATTTGTTTAAAATATGTTTGTGGCATAAAAAATAAAGCCTTTCATTTATTTCCGTTGACTGGCCACATTCCAAAGACTGATAATACGAGGAACTGCTGAAAAGCAGTACTTCCGAATTTTTAATTTAAAAACTCGTAAACCTTTTTAAATAAAACAAACGTTATTAAAATTCTGCGAAGGGCGTTCAGTAATCAAATAGTTCAAATGGCTCAAATGGCTCTGAGCACTATGGGACTTAACATCTGAGGTCATCAGACCCGTAGAACTACTTAAAACTAACTAACCTAAAGACATCACACACATCCATGCCCGAGGCAGGAATCGAACCTGCGACCGTAGCAGTCTCGCGGTTCCGGGCTAAAGTGAATAGAACTGCTCTGCCACAGAGGTCAGCCAGTATTCAATGCAATATTTAATTTTTTTATGTCGGGTGATTTTATTCAGGTTTCCAATATACTACATTATTCGCCATTCTTTTGACCACAAAACTTTCTTTTTTCCACGTAACATCCGTTCAGTGCGACGGCCCTACGCCTCCTTGCTGGGAGGGCCTCTACGCCGGCGTGGTATCCCTCCACTGGTCGACAATGGAGCCAACGTCTTGCTGCTTCACTAAATTCCCCATCATCCACGTAGTACTTCTAGTTAAGTGCATCCTTTATTGGGTAAACAGACGGAAGTCGGAAGATGCGAGATCTAGCTGAAGTCGTTTCTATGTAACTCCCTGAAGGCAGCACATTACTCTTCACAGTGGATCGTTGCACCATGAGGGAGAACGTCGAACAGACTAACCCCTTCAATGTAGCAGAGTAACACGTTCCAACATTGCAGGTCACAGCTGTGTGCGGACGGGCGAGACGCAGGAGATCGGACAGGTGAGAGCGGCCATACTGCTACGGGCAAAGACGTCTCGCACAACGAGTCATTGTGCTTTTTTACACTGCCAGCTGTCCGCGGACATCCTGCAAATGTCTGTGAATGTCTGAGATGCTCTTCCTTTCGGCCAAAAGAAACTGAATGACAACTCTATGCTTGGAATGCGCCTCCGCTACAGGCGTCGTTTTAAGGGTTACTTACAGCACCGCCTCCAATTGGAATTTATGAAACTATAGAGGCTGAAGCCGGAATATTCAAAGACGCCCACATTTTTTCAACCGAAATTCGCCGAGGAAAAATAAAAGTGTGACATTACTTATTGGCCTCCCATCGTACCTCTTTATTCTTGAAACTTCCTGCTAGATTAAAACTGTGTGCCGGACCGAGACTCGAACTCGGGACCTTTGCCTTTCGCGAGCAAGAGGTCTACAAACTGAGCTACCCAAGCACGACTCACGCCCCGTCCCCACAGCTTTACTTCTGCCAGTACATCGTCTCCAACCTTCCAAACTTTACAGAAGCTCTCCTGCGAACCTTGCAGAACTAGCACTCCTGAAAGAAAGGATATTGCGGAGACATGGCTTAGCCACAGCCTGGGGGATGTTTCCAGAATGAGACGGGGACAGGGCGTGAGTCGTGCTTGGGTGGCTCAGTTGGTAGAGCACTTGCCCGCGAAAGGCAAAGGTCCCGAGTTCGAGTCTCGGTCTGGCACACAGTTTTAATCTGCCAGGAAGTTTCATATCAGCGCACACTCCGCTGCAGAGTGAAAATCTCATTCTGGATCTTTATTCTTCAAGTCTACAAATTTGTAGCCCTCTGCCGCTAGATCGTTCCAAAGTGTAGCGTGTAACATAGTGCCGTGCAACGTAACTACGTGGGTGCATGAGCAACAGCGTGCTGTAATCGAGTTTGGAATTTGAAGACTTCGTCCTCACGGGAAGCATCCTCTCTTCCAGCATGATAATGCCATACCACATACGAACGCTGCGACATCTGTAACAGTCCGACGCCTTGGGTTCATTGTCGTCCGCCATACAATCCCGACTTGGTCCCATCTATTCTCAAAGTACGACGTCGAGGACTTCACTTTGATATAAATGAAACGGTGCAAGCAGAGGTGAGAATTTTGGCGCCGTCAACAAAGTCAACCATTCAGAGGTGACGGTATCAACAAACTGGTCTCTCGTCGGGGGAAATGTGTTCTGCACCAGATGTAGAATATTAATAACGTTTGTTTCATTTAAGGGGAGGCGGAACTAAGAAAATGACAAAATTGACGATTTTTTATGTTCTTCATTATAAAATTATTTGGAGTTTTATGAATAAAACAAATCAAGTTACACCCTTCTAAGTGAATTCTAATCATATATTTTATCGCTGCAATGCTGACGCACCGTGAAAACGGTTTTAGCGACTTGGTGTGTCACCTCTGACGGCGCCGCTCGCTGGCTGTAAGCAGGGTATCTTTGCAGAATTAGGCATTGTTTTGTTTTCCAACGATGTATGGCTATATCTCTGTGACAAGTGACTGTTCATATCGGTAAACATAAACGCTATACCGTGTGTGTTGACACGTGGAGTTTGCTTTTGTGTTGTTTAGCTGTTCAATTTTGCGTATTTGACGAATTTTGCTCATACCTATTTTACGTATGTGGATGGTGGATATCAATATGTCCCGTTTCAGCAATTGAGTGTTTATGAAAAGGCACAATGAGAGGAAGAAGAAATATTTTGTTGTTTCGAAGGGAGATGCTGCTCAGACTGCTTCACCGACTATTCCAAATGAATCTCATAGAACTTCTTCCAGCGAGGAACTTTGTGGCAGCAAAGAAACATTTGAAAACTATGAAAGTGACAGTAATGATGTGAATGAAACAATTAACCTTGCCTTGCTCTCTAATATTTTGGAACATCACGTATTATGCCAAGTTTGCAAAGAAAGAGGAATGGAATTGAAAATAACTTCTCACATTGGTTTGGCGTGTAAAATGTTATTGAAGTGTAACAATAGTGCTGCAGCAGTTTCGTTTTCTAATTCTTACAGTATTCCTCGTAGTGGTAATAGTGGAAAGAAAGTGTATGATATAAATGTTAGGCTAGTGTGTGGCTTGCGTTGCATTGGCAAGGGTAGTGCTGCTGTGAAAATCTTATGTGGAATTTAGAACTTGCCAAAACCACCAGCCAAGTTTGGATTTTATAATGAATTGATGGGATCTTCTGCTGAAGGTGTTGCTCAAGCAACAATGAAGAAAGCAGTGTAAGAAGCTGTGACGGATATTGGGAATTGTAGAGATTTAGCTGTTGCTTTAAGTGGATCATGGCAATGTAGAAGTCAAAAATCTCTAATTGGAGCTGTGACAACCACCAGTTGCAAAGTAATTGATGTTGCTATTCTCTCAGAACATTGGAGATGTAAGGGCAACACCAAGGAAGAACATAGTAAAAGTTGTGAAGCAAATTTTCACAGCACGAGTGGAGCGATGGAAGTAGAGGGCGTGAAGGCAATTTTTTCCAGGTCACAGGAGTGGTATAATGTACGATACACTATGGGAGAATAGCAGCCTGCATTGCTGCGAAAGGTGGATATACACTGTACTAGTGCCGACATTGTGCATGCTCTGTTGCCTGTGTCTATGTGCTTGTGGTTCTGTCACTGGGTCATGTGATGTGTCTGACCCCAGGAATGTGTAATTAAGTTTCCCCTTCCTGGGACAATGAATTCACAGTGTTCTTATTTCAAATTCCAGGAGTGTAGTTTGGACAAGATGCGAATAGATGCTTTCGAAATGTGGTGCTACAGAAGAATGCTGAAGATTAGATGGGTAGATCACATAACTAATGAGGAAGTGTTGAATAGGATTGGGGAGAAGAGAAGTTTGTGGCACAACTTGACTAGAAGAAGGGATCGGTTGGTATGACATGTCCTGAGGCATCAAGGGATCACCAATTTAGTATTGGAGGGCAGCGTGGAGGGTAAAAATCGTAGAGGGAGACCAAGAGATGAATACAGTAAGCAGATTCAAAAGGATGTAGGTTGCAGTAGTTTCTGGGAGATGAAGAAGCTTGCACAGGATAGAGTAGCATGAAGAGCTGCATCAAACCAGTCTCAGGACTGAAGACCACAACAACAACAACAACAACAAGCATTGAGCATATGAGGAAAGCAGTATGGGCATTATTTTTTCATATTGCATCAACAAATGAGCACCCACAACATGCACTGTGTCCCACAGGTGATGCCTCATGGTGCAAGTACCGATCAGGAAAGGAATATGCCCTTAAAAACAGTTTGCCAAACGCTGTAATTGATCTAATTAATCCCATATTCAGAGATTTAGCAAAGCCAAGTCTATTGGAAAAGTGTTTACATGGGAAAACACAAACTCCAAATCAAAGTGTAAATAACTTAATTTGGATTAGGATTCCCCAAAGAGTGTTGGTACAGATAAAACAATGCATTTAGGAGTGTATGATCGAGTGGCAACATTCAATGAAGGAAACATATCAAATGTGATGTGCTGAAACGTTTAGGTTTCCAACCAGAACACAACACCATTACCACAATGTGCCTAGTTGATGAATAAAGACTAAGAGGTGCAGGAAGAAGATACAAAAACCTACAACATGCAGCAAAAGGGAAGAAAAGACCAGTGAAATGGAACTCAACAATGGAAAAAGAAAAGTATGCTGACAATCCATCATATGGGGCAGGAATGTATTGAAAATCTTTGGAAGCCATTTCCTATAACTTTAAATTTTTCATCTTTGTGGAACATTTTCTCAAAAACTGCTAACCGCATATCAATGAAGTTTATGCACAATAGTGTGTTTCTGAAGAAGAGAAATTTGTTAACATCGAATATAGATTTAAGTGTCAGGAAGTCATTTCTGAAAATATTTGTTTGGAGTGTAGCCATGTATGGAAGTGAAACATGGACGATAACTAGTTTGGACAAGAAGAGAATAGAAGCTTTCGAAATGTGGTGCTACAGAAGAATACTGAAGATAAGGTGGATAGATCACGTAACTAATGAGGAGGTATTGAATAGGATTGGGGAGAAGAGAAGTTTGTGGCACAACTTGACTAGAAGAAGGGATCGGTTGGTAGGACATGTTTTGAGGCATCAAGGGATCACAAATTTAGCATTGGAGGGCAGTGTGGAGGGTAAAAATCGTAGAGGGAGACCGAGAGATGAGTACACTAAGCAGATTCAGAAGGATGTAGGTTGCAGTAGGTACTGGGAGATGAAGAAGCTTGCACAGGATAGAGTAGCATGGAGAGCTGCATCAAACCAGTCTCAGGACTGAAGACCACAACAACAACAACAACAACAAGTGTGTATTTCTTATCCTTCATTTTTATAACAAATTGTAAAAAGATATTGTATATTTCAAGAGCTATAGAAGAAAAAGTGCAAAATTTTAGAGAAAAAATAAGCACCTGTTTAAATAGAATTGTAAAACAAAAACCAATAAATGTTTCTTAACATGGCATTATAACTTTGTAGAGAAATATTCACTGGGCATGTAGACCAAATTTTAGAGCAATATATTTAATGATTTTAGAGAAAATTTTCCTTCTATTTGCTAACATTAACATGGAGGACATGTATCGTTCTATCTCCCTTTAAAAGCGTTAAGATTTATCACATAAAAAATTCTGAGGCACTTCTTTTCAGCGCGCCCTCATATTTGCTGCCACTGACTTAATTTATTGCTCGCAATATCTATAGCTTCTTGTTGGCTTCTAACTGCAGTTTTAATGCAAATATTACACATGTAGCACAGTAGACAGTTATTCACTATAGCTATGTATTTAACGGTATCTAATTTGTGCTCATCCTTTATAGTGGCGCCTGAATCAAGCCATTAACACCAAAATTAAAAGTAAATGTCTCTATTATGCTAGCTTGGGTGGTTCCTTTTCTTTTTCTGAAGGAAGTGATTAAGAAAAAACTTGAAACATTAATGGGAACGACTGGTTAATACAACTGCGAACTGCAGAACTCAACAAATCGTTAAAAAGCTTTCAAAAATATCAAATCATCCACTATCCAAATAGTTATATAGTGGCTTAGAACAATAATGGGATCAGATACATAGCGCCTATGACTATGTAAAGCTAAATTTCTAGTAGATTAAGTGACTTAACATTTTTTTAACCACTATTATTTGTAGAAACCCTCCCGGGAGACACCGCCTTATCGGAAGCACCTTCTGTCTCGGGAGGGAGCGTTTGCGTGTTTTGATTAAGTCGAGAGCTGTACCGGAGGTAACGTAGGGTCACACAAGCCGGAATGGTTTCGATGAGGAACCAGATGAAATGTGTCCCACGACACTGAGGTGGGCGCGGGAGGGGGGGGGGGGGGGGGGGAGAGACTCTATAGGATGAGTCGTCAACCCCTCTACGGGAGCTAACTCCGAAAAGAAAGCCCGGTGCTCCAGGTTGGGGGTTCAGTGCACAGTTGATACCACTGCCTTGTAAAGAATCTATTACTGCGAATAATTCAGCAAGGAATGACGGACTGCTCCTACGAAGAAAAACTGTGCTAGGAAACTAGAATATGGATTTCTCGATGCTTAAATTTGGAACATGGAACATGCTAACGCTTTTGCAAACAGGAGCGATGAAAGGTGTTGCAGTATAGGTTTTTAGGTATGAAATGGGAGTTGTTACACAGCAGGAACTCCGGTGGAAGGGAAGAGGAGAGATTTATAAGAACAAATTAACCCTGTACTATTCAGAAAAGACGAAAGACAAGGGGAATATGGAGGTGGGTTTATGGTCTCCAAGAATATGCGTAGATCTGTCATTTCCTCCACTCCACATAGTGAAAGAATATGTACTCTGCATATGAAACTCAAATTTCACAATGTGACCTTTGAGATTGTATATCCACCAACCGAAGAATCAGATGAAGATACTGTGGACATCTTCTATGATCACCTAAGGAGGTTTGTGACAGAATTCCCAGATATGATTCGAAAATAGTTCTTCGCGACTATGATGCAAAACTGGGAATTGAAGAGTCATTCAAATGAGTATCTCCTAAGGAAAGTCTGCATGCTGAAACTAGTAATAATGGTGAGAGGGTTGCGCAGTTTGCTTCTGCAAACAAGTTTAAGGCATTAAATACCTGTTTTCCAAGGAAAAATATCTACAAAGGGGCATGGAAAGAATCAGGAACATATATTGATACCAAAGAGGTGAGAAACCTTTAAGGAAAATGGGCGCACTTTCCGAGGAGCTAGTTCAGATTCTGACCATAACCTAGCAGCCAAAATGAGACAACAACTTGCCATGGCTGCCAAAGGAAGTAGGACCAGAGTAAAGAAATGTAATATAGGAAAACTGAAAGATAGGCCTACTCTTTACGAGTACAAGAGCAGATTCAGACAGGAATTACAAACAAAACGTGGTGGAGATGATATAGACAAAGAATGTAACTCTGTTAAAGAGGCCATTAGGAGGACTGCGCATGAAATACAGGAGGAAACAAGTAGGATATGTGGGGTGATGAATGTAGACAGGCATTGGAACAGTAAAACGAAACAAGGCTGGAGTGCTTGCAGCAGGATGCTAGATCAAATCAGGCATTAGATAATGGAAAGAGAATGGAGGTAACAACAGCATGCAGGAGGAAGAAAAAAGAGGGGGCTATGAAGAGAAAGATAGAGGAGATTGGACATCACTACCAAAGGAATGAAAGCAGAAAATTCTACAAGAAAATTAAGGAAGGAACTCAGAAATATAGACCGAAAATAACAGCTTGTAAGGGCAAAGGGGACATTTGCTGACAGATAAACAATATGTTCGGGATTGATGGAGAGAATACTTCAACGGAATTTTGGAGAGCAATCCTACCAGGAATGAGCAGCCACTCTATTGTACCGCATTTCAGAAGTAGAGGAACCAACATTGGAGGAAATACTGAAGGTAGTGTATTGTCTAAAAAATTAAAAAGCACAGAAACTATGAAATAACTACAGAACTGCTAAAAAATGGGGGATAACTGATTTTCATAACCAGGCTTATTAAGTTGATATGGAATTAGGAAAGAATCCCATATGAATGGACCTTAAGTGTAAGTCAACCAATACACAAGAAAGGAGATAAGAACTGCTGTTCAAATTACCGAGGAATTCCCCTGGTGAATGTAAGCCATAAGAGGATCTCTGATATTATCTACAATAGAGTAACAACAAATGCAAAAGAAACAGTGGGGGGTTATCAGTGTGGATTTCGGCCTAATAGATCCACAACAGGCCGGATATTTGTGTTAAGGCAAATACAGGAAAAGGCGCATGAGTATAACACTGAGCTTCATAGTCTGTACATAGACTTGGAGCAGGCCTTTGAATGTCTCGATAGAGCACAAATGCTAAATGATTTGCTGCTGATTGGTATACCATCAAAGTATGTTTCACTTATTCAAGCCACATTAGCTGGTTCCAAAGCTGCAGTGCGAGTGGGTGGAGAACTGACAAATTGGTTTAGCATTAATAAAGGAGTCGGACAATGCTTTTCAATCTGACTCTTGAATCAGGCATGCGGAGGCTTCAGATGTTTGGTTACATAGTGCACAAAGTCGACTCAGATATGCTCATAGGCTGATGATGTAGCAATTATTAATAGAAAGAGGGTATCATTAGAGAGGAAAATATGCGAGCTGAAAGAAGCCTCAGAACCTAGAGGCCTTTCTATAAATGAAACAGAAGTATGTGAATTTCACAGGAAGGAAAATATTAACTTATGTAGACTGTCAGTAGGCGGTTTCAATTTTGAACATGAACTGAACTTTGATTGATTGGGCTCTAACATTAACAGCACACATTCCATGTCAGCTGGGATAAAACTGCACATACTAAGTGGTAATAGATTCTTCCGCACATTTAAGAAATTGTTGGCCTCTAAGTTATTTAATTGGCTGCTGAAGCTGCAACTATATAAGGTCATGATCAGGCCAGTTGTAACCTACGGATGCGAAACATGGACGCTACCGAGTGTTGTTGAGCAGCAGCTCAGGATTTTTGAACGTAGAGTGCTGCTTAACATCTATGGGGCAGTTCAGGATAATAATGGTTTCTGGAGATCTAGGACGAATACTGAGCTGCATCGCCTCACACAATGGGCTGACATCGAAAGAATTGTAAAAAGTAGAAATGTACCCTGGCCTGGACATGTCCTCGGCACGGATACTGGAAGAACTACTAAAGATTTTTTAATGAAGGCCAACCGGAAGATGACAGAGAGGAAGGCAACGAAAACGGTGGATAGATGATGTGCAAGAAGATATAAAATCTCTCAGAGTCCGAGGATGGCAGAGAACCGCGCTCGAGAGAGCAGAATGGAGGAAGCTTGTTGATGAGACAAAATCCCACTCAGGGTTTTAATGCCGCGAGAAGAAGACTGTTTATAGAAAAATTATCTGTCAAAACAGTAATCAATTAATATCAATCAAAACATTTTTGTCCATAGGCGTCGATGTTTGCGTTTATGTTCCGGCGTCTCAGTTTCTATTTTGAATTTTTACTCTCGTTTATTAATTATTTTCGCCTGTAATATTTCTGATATGAACCCTAGATTTGGCGGACGCTTAACGGAGGTAGCACTATCGAAACCTCATAAAATTCCTTTCATCTTCTTGGTCTGGGATGTTGTCGACAGTTTTGAAGTAAGTTATATGTTTTGAGTTACGGAAACGCTAAAAATACCTTTATGGTGAGGAAAGCACCAAGCCGCATCTCGTTTCTGCCCTGAAGCTGTTTTTATTGCGGATACCGCGTTGATAATGTAAAGTGGAATAACTTGTTTGCAAATATTGAGGAGAGAACGGATGAAGGGAGGCATAAATTACTGTGTATAAAATTTTAAGCAGGTATAGTAAAAGTGAAAAGTAATTTAGTGTTACAAGTCAACTCCATTACTGCTTAGCGTGTACATCGATACGGAAGTAAACAAAAGTGCAGAAGAGTCAAAGCTCCACGAGGAAAATACCGAAATGTGAAGTTTTGCAAACAGTGGCTACATGGAAGGAAAGATAAGAATTAATTGAATGATGTCGTCGATACCTATTTTAAGTTTCGTTTTAGAAATGTGTAGATGGAGTCAGCAGAATATAAACACTGCTCATTACATGTTTCATTCGAGGCCTAGCACCGACAAGAAACATCATTTGGTTTCAAACCACAGACAAAATATTTCTTGAAGTATGATTTTATGCGCGCGCGTGATGAAGAAGTCCAAAGTACTCCAACTCGGCGTTCGGTCTGACAGCTGTGTTAACAGGAGCAGTAAGACACAAACAATAAGCTGTAGTCCAGCTTCGACTCTGTAGCGCTCAGCTTCCCCTGTAACGTCTGGAGTGCTGCATCGCACTTATTTATTTATTATTTATTTACCTAACAACATAGAGCCAAAATGCTCTGTCGTATGTTGAACCAGGTTGTCTACCTATTTTTATTACATTGCTATGGGCTCATTGTATGTTGCATCTAATGAAAAATACAATAAACCATTTAGTAATTACTATACCGGAGAAATAGAAAAAAAGTAATTACGATTTGCATTTGTTTATGAGAAGTGAAATAACACTGAAAAGTTGCGGGAAGTTAGATTTAAACTATAAGGGCTAGTAATACTGGACATAGACAAGCGGTGCACGAAAGAGAGGAGGAAGAACGTGATAAAACAGAATTAATGGAGAAAGAGGAACAGAAATAAGCATAGCTGACTGAGAATCGGACAGGGAAAGAAGCGGTTGACAGAGTGATCTCTAGCTGTGATTGTGAAAGTGTTTCTTAAAAGCCACAGCGTGTTTAATTATCTACAGAGTACAGGGTCATTTCGGCAGATGCGAACGACAACACCAAAAAACTTTGTTTGCTATTTTTTAGGTTTTGTTTTATGGATGGTCACAGCTAATGTGGTGAGACTTCGTATTTAGGCTAATACTAAGTTACAGTGCCCATGTTGTTCTATTGTACTTTGCAATTTCCTTCAGACATTTTGAACGGGACAAGACAAGGACGAAGAAGAAGATACTAAATTGGTCTTCAGACGAAATAATCAAACTGGAAATACTAATTATATCGTTTCGTCATTGTGAGGTATAATTCGTTTGACTTTGGAAAAGTGACATCTCGATTCACTGTTGAAAGTAGTCTTCCTAGATGGAAAGAGAGAGAGTTTGCGCACTGGTAAAACACAGGACGTCCATTCAATTGGACAGCATTACAAATCCCCGTCCGCTCATACAACTGATTCAAGTTTTCGGTGACTTTGCTGAATCCCATGAGGCAAATTTCGCGATTGTCTCTTTGAAAAGATACGGCCAATTTCCTTTCCTGTCCTTCCCAAATCCGAGCTTGTTCCGAGTCATTAATAAATTCGTTGCCGATATGACGATACACCATTATCTTCCTTCGTCGCAGCTGATGTCACATTAAAGTGTGCGAGGTGGGTTACTCGAGAAGTTCCCACGTCCCCGTGTGACAGGTTTCTGTTGGTAACACTGAATTTCGGTCACAATTGTGTTAATAATAGGTTTCAGATTAGATTAGATTTACTTTCATTTCAATTGATCCGTAGAGAGGAGGTCTTCCAGGATGTGTAACATATCAGAAAAACAACAATACATGACAAATATTTACAACTAAAACAAATAAGGTAATGTACCATTCCACAGGTCCCCAGTGGAATGATCGTCATTTTTTAATGAACATGATATGAAAGTCATTTTACAAATACTAATGCACTGAATTTAAAATAAAGTTATTTATTTATTTATAAGGTAATAAACATGTAATACAACTACTATAATACTTATTACCAATGAACACATTGCTGCACTGAAATGGTGCAGAAGTTAGATTGTACTTATATATATATATATATATATATATATATATATATATATATATATATAAAATAGTTGGTTTTACCGGAAATGTCAGTGGCGGCGTCAGGTTTTCGTGTCAAGTTGTAAATAAACACGTCTTTTACGCAAGGTATAACATTTATTTTACTCTTTAGGCACATAGTACAACAACCTTTAAAACTGAAGACTTGTGACTTACACCGTCAACACGAAATCATTGTACACAGTAAAGAATATGTATTCCAATCACGAAATACGTGAATTTGATGATCTAATTAAACTTATTGGTGAGCCCTTATGCAACTTACGAAAATACGCATAAACTTCATAGATCGCAAAGTAGGGAATTAATCAAAATTCGCTCGATTGGGAATCTATACAAACTCATCAGCATCTCAAGCTCCAGCAAATTATCTCTTAAGCCGTTACAGGCTAGTCCTTTCAACAATCTACGTCTGCCTTAGAATGTAGAATAGAAAAGAAAATTGAGGCTCTATCAGATGATCGGATTGACCTTAGAAAAGGTAGTACTGACATTGCGCTTGACAATTGACGCAAGACTTGATAAAAACGAAAATCCTTTCAGAATTTGTGATATTGAAAAAGAGTTATAAAATATAAACTGGTGTCAGACGTCAGAAATACAGAGAAAAATAAGTGTAATCTGTAGGTAAAGACAGGTAATACACAATATGTACAAGAAACAAGATGGAAAATAAGAAGTGATGAGCAGAGCGAAGTGTTAGACTTAAAACGAGTGTAAGACGGGATTCCAGTCTTTCACACCTGTTATCCAATCTGTACATCGAGTAAGCAAGGACGATAATAAAAGCAAGTTCCAGAAGTGGGATTAAAAATGCAGGGAGAACGAATATGAAGGGCAGGATTAGCTGGTGACATTGCTACCCTCGGCGAAAGTGAGAAAGAAGCTCAGGACGGAATGGCACGAACAGTCTGATGAACATAAACCGAATAAAGACAAAAGCATTGGGACTTGTGATAGAGTTAATAACAAAGTTTGGGACCACAAAAGTACTCGGACTGACTGAAGTCAGCTTCCACGCAAGCGAAGTAGCACATGGTGGACGAAGCAGGACGGAAACGGCAAGGAGACCAGCATTAGCAAAGAGGGCTTTCCTGGCCAAAGTGAGTGTGCTGGTATCAGACATTTGTCTTACTCTGAAGAACAAACTTCTGATAACGTGCGTTTGGACCACAGCATTGTATGAAGGAAAGTCGTGGATTGTGAAAAAATCTCGAAAGAGGGGAATCCCTCTCTATGAGTCTCCACTTGTCTCTTGATCGAGAATGTCGACGTGGTAGAATGTATGTAGCGAACAATTTCTTTTGACTGAAATAACACTGTCTTTCAAAACGACGTAAAGACGAAACGCATAAGGTTGTTGAAAAATAAGTCTGGTCAAAACATAAGAAAAGTTATAAGAAGTCCATCCAGCCCAATCGTCTTACAGCATTTTCGTACAAACTGTAGCCATATCTCTGAGATCGGTCTGTTGTAGAGTTCTCGAACATGTTTTATATACGTTCATTACACCATGCCAGAGACCGGAGATTTCACCCGTCGGAACCACCATGGCTTCCGAAATCAACGAGTGTGTGAAACCCAACTTTCTCTGTTCGTCCATGAGACACAAAATACGAGGGTAATTCCAAGGTCTCCCATTTTCTTATAAGTACATAGACCTGTTTCTTTCTACAATGGTTTACATCAGTTTACAGCTTGAACATTTAGCTATTTTTCGACATATTCACCATTTCTGTTGATGCATTTTTGTAGACGCTGTGGCAGTTTTTGTATGACCATGTCATTGCAGCTCGCCGCCATGCTGTTAAGAAAGTTATGAACCTCTTCTTTCACCTCGTTGTCGGAGCTGAATCGCTTTCCGGCCAAATATTCTTTTAACCTAGGGAACAGGTGACAGTCACTAGGCGCCATGTCAGGACTATAGGGTGGGTGGGTGATTATGTTCCACTGTTGCAGGAGAGCAACGGTTTGCCGAGCGATGTGTGGGCGAGCGTTGTCACGGAGAATGTGCACGCCCTTGCTCAACATTCATCTTCTCCGGTTCTGAATTGCCCGTTTCAGTTTCTTCAGCGCCTAACAGTACCTGTCAGCGTTAATTGTGGTCCCAGTGGCCCTAAAGTAGACCAACAATACCCATTTCAGATCCGAAAAACTGTTGCCATGACTTTACCGGCAGACTGTGTTTGTTTTAATTTCCGCGGCTTTGGCGAAGAAGGATGCCTCCACTGGCGTGATTGTTGCTTGGTCTCAGGTGTAAAGTGGTATGCCCAGGTTTCATCACCCGTGATGATTGAGTCCTGAAAGTTGTGCTGTTCGGTTGCAAGGCGGTGAAGAAATGCGAGGGAAGCATCAACTCGTTGTCGCATGTGATCTCAGTCAGCATACGTGGCACCCATCTTGCGCACACTTTCCGGTAGTTCAATGTTTCCGTTAAAATTCTGTGAGCGGTGCTTCGGGAAACCTCAGGAACCAACGTGCAGAGATCATCCAGGGTGATCCGCCGATCTTCATCCAAGCTTTGCTCAACCTTCGACACTGTCTCCTCAGAAACTGACGGTCTCCCGCTCCTTTGTTCGTCGGGAATTTTGGTCCGACCAGCTGCAAACTCTCTACACCACATTTTTAACATCCATGCATGACTCACGACACAATTCCGTCAATTTGCCATGGATTTTAATCTGCTCAGTGCCCTTTGCGTTCAAAAACCGAATAACTGTGTGCAATTCGCACTTGGCGGTAACATCCAACGGCTGCCAAGCCAAGACGACCACCTGAGCGCGGCGTGCGCACGTTTACACACAGCGCGTGAAGCTCTCTTCACAACAGGTTGACCAACTGCCACACAGACTTCTGTACTTACGAAAAAATAGGAGACCTTACTTTTGAGATTACCCTCGTAATAGATAGAGGTGTCCGATTGCACACCGTGTTCCTTGACTTCCGAAAGGCAGTGGATACGTTTCCACAGTGCTGTCTGATGCAACAAATTCGAGAAAATGGAATATCAGACCAACTGCATGACTAGATTGAAGATTTTCTGGTAAACATAACACAGAACGTCATTCTGAACGGAGGGCAGTCTTCACACGTAATAGTAACTTCGAGCATGCAGCAGGGAAGCCTTGTAGGACCATTACTTTTCACGATATATAAACGATCTAGCAGGAAACGTCGAGAGTTCATCTACATGTCTACATGACTACTCTGCAATTCACATTTAAGTGCTTGGCAGAGGGTTCATCGAACCACAATCATACTATCTCTCTACTATTCCACTCCCGAAAAGCGAGCAGGAAAAACGAACACCTAAACCTTTCTGTTCGAGCTCTGATTTCTCTTATTTTATTTTGATGATCATTCCTACCTATGTAGGTTGGGCTCAACAAAATATTTTCGCATTCGGAAGAGAAAGTTGGTGACTGAAATTTGGTAAAAAGGTCTCGCCGCGACGAAAAACGTCTATGCTGTAATGACTTCCATCCCAACTCGTGTATCATATCTGCCACACTCTCTCCCCTATAACGTGATAATACAAAACGAGCTGCCCTTTTTTGCACCCTTTCGATGTCCTCCGTCAATCCCACCTGGTAAGGATCCCACACTGGGCAGCAATATTCTAACAGATGACGAACGAGGGTAGTGTAAGCTGTCTCTTTAGTGGACTTGTTGCATCTTCTAAGTGTCCTGCCAATGAAACGCAACCTTTGGCTCACCTTCCCGACAATATTATCTATGTGGTCCTTCCAACTGAAGTTGTTCGTAATTTTAACAGCCAGGTACTTAGTTGAATTGAAAGCATTGAGAATTGTACTATTTATCGAGTAATCGAATTCCAACGGATTTCTTTTGGAACTCATGTGGATCATCTCACACTTTTCGTTATTTAGCGTCAACTGCCACCTGACACACCATACAGCAATCTTTTCTAAATCGCTTTGCAACTTATACTGGTATTCGGATGACCTTACTAGACGGTAAATTACAGCATCATCTGCGAACAGTCTAAGAGAACTGCTCAGATAGTCTCCCAGGTCATTTATATCGATCAGGAACAGCAGAGGTCCCAGGACGCTTCCCTGGGGAACACCTGATATCTTGAGGGTTTTCGTGGATTATGCTGTTGCGACGTTAGAAAATTGTAACTACATGCAGGAAGACTTGCAGACGATTGACGCTTGGTGCAGGAAGTGGAAATTGACCCTCAACGTAAACAAATGTGTCGTATTACGAATACATAGACAGAAAGACTACTTATGGCATGATTACAAAACTACAGAAAAATCACTGGAAGCAGTTACATTCACAAGATATCTAGGAGTATGCGTACGGAGCGATTTGAAGTGGAACGACCACACAAAGTTAATTGCCACTCAGACAGATGCAAGACTGAGATTCACTGAAAGGGGAAATGTAGTCCACCAACAAAGGAAGTACAATCAATACTTAAATATTGCTCATTAGTAGGTGATCCTTACCAGATAGGATTGGTATAGGGAAAGAAGAAAAGCACCTTTCGTTACGCGTACATTCAGTATGCACTAAACCGTCACGGCGATGCTTAGCCAACTCCAGTGGCAGACATTGCATCACCTTATGGTCCAAGGTAAAGTGTTCGTAGCGCGTACATTCCTGGAAGAGTTAACCAATATATTGCTTTCTACTAGGCATATCTCGTGAAACGGGCATGAACATCAAATTAGATTCGAGCCCACACGGAGGCTTAGCAGCAGCAGTCGTCTTCGTCCCCCATACGCAACTGGGAAAGCAAAATGGGGAATTGACACCCGTGCATTAAGAATCTTTCGCAACATACCGTAAGGTGGCTTGCGCATTATAGATGTAGATACAGAATCGAAGCGTTGGAAATGTGGTGCTATAGAAAAATATTATATGAGCAGATTGTCTGTAGAATCTTTGAGAGGAACATCTGGATAAAACTGAGAAGAAGAAGAAGAAGAAGAAGAAGAAGAGACAGAATCATAGGACGTGAATTCTGACATCAAGGAGTGACTTCCATGGTGCATGATGGCGTTGAAGGAAATTAAAACTGGAGCAGAAGACAGACACTGGAGTACGCGCATCAACAAATTGGGTGATTGAGAACGTTGGATATATGTTTCGCTCTGAGATGAAAAGTTGGAGACAGGAATACGTGACAGACCTGATGTTACCAATCAGAATAGTTCAAATGGCTCTAAGCACTATGGGACTGAACATCTGAGGTCATCAGCCCCTAGGTTTAGAACTACTTAAACCTAACTAACCTAAGAACATCACACACATCAATGCCCGAGGCAGGATTCGAACCTGTGACCGTAGCAGCAGCGCGGTTCCGGACTGAAGCGCCTAGAACGGCTCGGCCACATTGGCCAGCTGACCAATCAGAAGAGGAATCATGTTTGTCTAGTGCTTCACAGATAAATAATGTGAATTTCAGTAAAAACCACCTCAGCTTTATATTACATACATTTATTACTGCGCAACTGGTTTCCTTCTAAATGAACGAAAACTGTTGGTGAACTTTCAGTCACCTGACGATGACGATATTATTGAAATATAGTGAGAAGAAGGGCGAAGAATGAAGGAAAAATGGGTCAATTAATTGACGTGACCAGTGTAGCGTGCGCGAAGGCGGATTTCCTCTCTCTCTCTCTCTCTCTCTCTCTCTCTCTCTCTCTCGACTCCAGAGTGAGCCATGCAGCCGTAGAGATATTTGATCGTGACGAGATGGTGCGTGCTTTATCCGAGTTCCACGGGCGCGCCGCGATCATTTTTATTCGCGGACCTGCTTCGTATATTTTTTCGGACGCTTTTTCCATTAATTCAGCGGCGCTGGTGGCGTGTGGAAACAGGACGAGCGGCGGACGGACGTGCGGGCCCTGCCGATGAGGCCCGGAGTCAGCTCGGGCGGGCATTATGCGTCGCCACGGCCGCCGGCCATCGGCGCGCCATCGGCTGCGGGATGGGCTGGGATTGGGAATTATGTCCGCCAGATGTGCTGTCACGTCGCTGCCTCTGTCCTCTCGCTCCCCCACACCGACTCAGCTACCGGCCTCTCATCACCGGCGCTGCGGGGAAAGAACTGGGCGAGGTGGCCCCCATATAAAGCTCTGGACTCCTCCTGCTCGGCTTTCCGTTGCAAACAGGCCGCGGCACGGCAACGGACGCGGCGCCTCGAGTAGTGTTCTCGCTTCGCTGCTCAGCCATTCTAGTGTGGCTAAAATTATTGGATACGTGACGTCTGTCACTTGTTGCTGTAGCACTGCCACACTGACAGCCGAATAAAGTAGCGTTATACATTGAGGTGATAATCGTAGTGGAATAGCGATATGCACATATACAGATGGCGGTAATATCGTCTACAGAAGGTACACTATGTGGTCAAAAGTACCGGGACACACCCAAAAGCCAGCCGGTATGGCCGAGCGGTTTGAGGCGCTACAGTCTGAAACCGAGCCACCGGTACCGCCGCAGGTTCGAATCCTGCCTCGGGCATGGATGTGTGTGACGTCCTCAGGTTAGTCAGGTTTAAGTAGTTCTAAGGTATAGGGGACTGATGACCTCAGCAGTTAAGTCCCATAGTGCTCAGAGGCATTTGAACCATTTTGAACACCCCCAAAAACATACGTTTCTCATATTAGCTGCAGTGTGCTGCCACCTGCTGCCAGATACTCCATATCAGCGACCTCAGTGGTCATTAGAAAACGTAAGAGAGCAGAATGGGGGCTCCGCCCAACTCACGGAGTTCGGAAGTGGTCAGGTGATCGGCTGTATGTACGCGAGATTTCCACACTCTTAAACATCCCTAGATCCACAGTTTCCCAAGTGATAGTGAAGTGGAAACGTGAAGGGATACGTACAGCACAAAAGCGTACACGCCGACCTCGTCTGTTGATTGACAGAGACCGACGACAGTTGAGGAGGGTCATAATGTGTAATAGGCAGACATCTATCCAGACCATCACACAGGAATTCCAAACGGCATCACAATCCACTGCAAATACTATGACCGGCGTAAGGTGAGAAAACTTGGATTTCATGGTCGAGCGGCTAGTCATAAGCCACACATCACGCCGGTAAATGCCAAACGACGCCTGGCTCGGTGTGAGAAGCGTAAACATTGGACGATCGAACATGTAGAAACGTTGTGTGGAGTGACGAATCAAGGTCCATATTGTGGCGATCCTACGGCAGGCTGTGGGTTTGGCGAATGCGCGGTGAACGTCATCTGTCAGCCTGAGTAGTGGCAACAGTGAAATTCGGAGGCGATGGTGTTATGGTGTGGCCGTGTTTTTCATGGAGGGGGCTTGCACCCCTTGTTGTTTTGCTTGGCACTATCGCAGCACAGGTCTACATTGATGTGGTAAGCACCTTCTTGCTTCCCACTGTTGAAGAGCAATTCGAGGATGGCGATTGTATCTTTCAACACGATCGAACACCTGTTCAGAACGCACGGCCTGTGGCGGAGTGGTTGCATGAGAGTAACATCTCTGAAATGGGACTAGGCTGCACAGATTCCTGACCTGAATCCTAAACACCTTTGGGTTGTTTTGGTACTCAGATTTCGTACCTTGCCTCACCGACCGACATCGATACCTCTCCGCAGTATATAACTCCGCGAAGAATGTGCTGCCATTCCGCAAGGAACCTTCCAGCGCATGACTGAACGTGTGCCTGCGAGAGTGGAAGCTGTCATCAAGGTTAAGGGTGAGCCAACGCCATATTGAATTCCAGCTTTACCGATGGGGGGCGCCACGAACTTGTAAGTCATTTTCAGCTAGGTGTCCCGATACTTTTGATCACACAGTGAATGTAAGGAGTGTGCATTGGCGGAGCTGTCTTTTGTAATCAGGTCATTCATGGTGAAACGTTTACCACGTGATTATGATAAAGCGACGGGAAATAACGGACCTTAAACGCGGAATGGTAATTGGACTTGGATGCGTGGGACATTCTATCTCGGAAGTCAGTAGCGATTTCACTATTTCGATGTCGGCAGTGCCAAATTGCGGGTTTTACCTTTCACCACGGACTACGCAGTGGCCCACGTCATTCACTTAACGACCGAGACCAGCGGCCTTCGTTTAGAATCATCAGAGCTAACAGGCAGGTAGCACTGAGTGAAATAACCCGCGGGAATCAATGTGGGGCGTACGACGACGGTAACCGTTCAGACAGTGAGGCGAAATTTTGCGTTAATGGGCTACGGCAGCAATATGTCTCTGAGCACTATGCGACTTAACTTCTGAGAGCATCAGTCTCCTAGAACTTTGAACTACTTAAACCTTACTAACCGAAGGACATCACACACATCCATGCCCGAGGCAGGATTCGAACCTGCGACCGTAGCGGTCGCGCGGTTCCAGACTGAAGCGCGTGGAACCACTCGGCCTAAGTGGCCGTCTGTTGCGATCTAGTCAAAAGTTCGGCTTCACGCAATATTTTGCGAAGCTTGTGGAATGTAAGCCGATCTCAGTGATTCTGATAACTATATATGTGAATCGGAATTGCACCTTGTGCGAAAGTATTCAGTAATGTATGTTAGGAAGAACTTCGCTAACAGTTGCTATAATAGTTGTTTATTAAAACACAACCGGTTTCGCGGCCTAAATCCACATCGTCAGGTGCAACAACGTTGAAAGATCAGACATACCCATCGCTTAGAATTTACTATTCAGCGAATATCGCGTCTCTTTGTCGTTCGTGCGGACCGTTTTTGCTTTGCGCATCATCAAGCTACCCTGCGGTCACAGCAATGCAAGCTAATTGTTAAGAGTGGAGCACGTCCTGGTTACCCTTAGCTCGCCATAGCATTGTCGAGATTCACTCAATAGTACAGAGCGATTATAATTAAACTTTCAAAACGCTTTAGAAATAACAACATTGGTCAGAATGACATGAAGTTACAACGGAATATTATCGGAGAAGGGAGAAAACGTATGGCAGAAGAAAAAAAAACGGTATGAAATTGATCAATAGATGGTGCTGTGTGTATCAGAATACGTAAATGAAAACACCTGTCAAGCACATGACCCACTGTATCTGGTATAATCACGGCGGGTGCACGGCTTTTCCTCCTTTTGCTTCTGCGACGTTCGCCATGACTGTCTCAATGCGGGATCGACTCTGCTTGTAAAACTGTATTACAAGAATGATGACTGTGCACACGTCGCTCTGCAGAAGTTCCGAACACTGAAGGGTTTGAAAAAAGGCATTGGTTCGATGACTCTCGTTGGTCTGAAGCAAATATTTCGGAAATTCGAAACGACGGGTTCTTTAGATATCCAACCTGGTAGGGGGAGGAAACGAATTGATTCGACGTCAGTGGAAGCAGTGGCCACAGCAATGCAGGAGGAGAGGAGTGGTGTTGTGCAAATGTATAGTGTACGAAGAATTGCCCGAACATTGGATATACCTGTGAGCACGGTGCGTAAAATCCTACGAAACATCCTTCTTTGCTATCCAATCAGAATTACCCATGTGCACGAGTCGCTTCCTGTTGACCTGCCAGCAAAAGAGACTTTTGCATAAGAATTTCTTGCTCGCATGCAAATGGACAATGATTGGCCATGGGAGATTTTGTGGACAGACGAAACCCCCTTCCATCTGACAGGATATGTCAATACACAGAACTGTCGAATATGGGCAATGGGAAATCCACATCAAATTAGTCAGTATCACATCATCCTGAAAAAGTCCTTGTGTGGTGTGGGTTTAGGCGTAATTTATTACAGGGACATATTTTTTCGAAGAGACAGGTGCTTCCGGTCCTGTTACCTGTACCCTCACTGGTAAGCGCTATGAGTATATTTTGCGCAACCTCGTAATTCCAGCTCTCCAACGGTGTGGATGGGATCATTTTTATGCAAGACGGCGCACCTCAGCACATTGTAAATCCAGTTAATCGGCTGCAGATGCGCCATTTCGGAAATGCTAGATTTATCAGCCACAATTTCCCTACAGCCTGTCCGTCCCAGTCACCTGATCTTAATCCGTGTGACTTCTGGCTGTGAGGCTATTTGAAAGATGGTGTGTCCAGTGTTCCGATTGCAAACTTAGCTGCATTGAAGGCACGCATTGCGCAGCGCATTCTGAACGTGACTCCCGAAACACTTCGATCAGCTGCGGAACGTGCTGTTTCTACATTTCAACTTGTTGCAGAAAACGGTGGACAGCATATAGAACATGTTGTGCGCCTGTCACACGGAAATTAATGATCCGATTTAATTTTGATTGATGCTTTTTATGCAGATTTTGGTCTCAGGACAATTAAAAACCGATTTTTCCCACCCGATGACATATGACCTTGCCGTGGTGGATGGGCCCATGTAACTAACAGAATCACACGTGTACAGTGTGCACACTGAGTAGTACACATCGTTTAACGTCAAACGTATACCTTACGAATTGTTGTATGATTGATTTGTCATTTGTAGTCGACCACTATTAAATTATGATGCTTACAGCGCCATCTATTGACCCCTATTTGTAACTATTTTTCTTCTGCCATACGTTTTCCCCCTTCTCCGGTAATATTCCGTTGCAATTCGTCGTCATTTTACCCAGTGATGTTATTTTTATAGCGGTCTGGAAGTTTAACATTAATTATAATCAACCTGTAATTTTTAACTCGGAGGGACGGGTATGCCTATGACCTTTTAACGTTATTGCACTTGATGATGCGGCTTTAGTCCGCAAACTGGTTGTGTTTTAATAAACAAAAATCTTACCAGCTGTTAGCGTAATTCTTCCGAACATCGCGCCTTTCAACAGTTGTTGTTTCCCGGAATATAACAGCTTGTGACACCAAGAGAAAATGCCGGACACGGCATTGTAAATTAACCGACCAATTTTTGTGATAGTTTCGCAACGGCGAGCGGTTCGGATGTGACACAAGCTTCAACACGTGAAGTGTCAACTATGAAGTAATCTTAATCGGTCTATACACAGCTCTGATCAGTGACGAGCCTGTAGTAGCCAGGCAGTGCCAAATCTAGCACGTGACACTGTTTAGTACACATTGATGTATTCTTTTTTCCTTAATTTTAAAGTTATTTACCGGAGTGGAGCGAGCTGTTCGAGAACACGTCCTCTAATGGCTGGCGTTTCTGTTTAGGCAATTATCAGACAAGCAAATAGTGGGGCAAATGGAGGATCAAAATTGGGTATAAATGGGAGGGGGATGACTTAACCGAAAATCTTGGTCCGGTTCGGGAAACAGGAAATATTTTAATTTATTTCTGGGACATTGTCCTTTGTTAAGTACGTTGACCCAGTGAAAAATTAAAAATGTTGTGTACGTGTGAAGTATGTACGTGTTGTATGAGTGTGTGTTTTTTACTAAAAGGAGTAAATTGTGGTGGACGGGACTTCGTGTGTGCCGTGTAGTGGCTACTTTACCCTGCAGAAACATGAAATGCGATGTACTGTTTCTCCTGGATGGACTTGGTTTTTAAAATAAATGTAAACTAAATAATACGATAAATTTTTATAAATAATCGAGAAGTACGCTAAGGAAGAAGAGATAGAACTACAATGGACATTTTATTCCATGGACTCTTGCGCTTCTATGCATGAACTATCTTTCCTTCGTCATTCGCTTGTCTTACCGGGTTGGATTCGGACCTAAGAGGACGTTCTTGTGTAAAGCCCATCTTCCTGTGCCAGCTGATAATGTAAGTTGTACTTAAAACCCGAAGAATATAATGGTTATTTTTTCAAAAGAATTTTGTGTATGTGGTCTGTCTATTGTTAGTCTGATAACTAGACTGCGTTAAGTAGATATGGGCCTTAACAAAGAACTTTCATTGTTAGGCGCCATCTTAAAAAAGTCTAACATTTTTCTTTTAGCTCAACTACGAGACGTGCCGTAGGTTAGAACAATTAACTTTATTTCAGATACCACGAGACCGGAGGCAGCTACAAATAATTTAACAATTTTATTTATAGATTTTCTTTATGTAACGAGATAACATCCCAGGCAGAAAAGGTCTGGTCACAGGATTCCAGTTCCATTATAGAATATTAATTGTAGAAGCTACTCTTGTTTTCTTATATTGGGGAATCGAGCCAAAACCTCGCTAAGTTACGTATTACAGTAGTGTTCAACCAACACACTTTGCAAATATTCTCTGGTGCAATAAGCAGACGACTTCTCACGAACATTGACTAATATCTCTGGCGTTGGGAAATAACAAAAGGACAATTAACTATCGACGATTACGTAATTACCCTGAGAACTGAGCTAGTTTACTGAGTGCTTATACACGTCGAGCAAAATGAAACAACATATTAAAATGTTAATAATATTCCTACAATAGTTATTTCTCTTTTATGCTGAGCCATTGCATTAATGTGTGTTTCATTTTTGTGTAAGTCACGGCTAATATTTTATTTTATTACATTACGCTAATAGTCACAACCTCCCCCCTGAACCATGGACCTTGCCGTTTCTGGGGAGGCTTGCGTGCCTCAGCGATACAGATAGCAGTACCGTAGGTGCAACCACAACGGATGGGTATCTGTTGAGAGGCCAGACAAACGCTAGGTTCCTGAAAAGTGCAGCAGCCTTTTCAGTAGATGCAAGGGCAACAGTCTGGATGATTAACTGATATGGCCTTGTAACACTAACCAAAACAGCCTTGCTGTGCTGGTACTGCGAACGGTTGAAAGCAAGGGGATACTACAGTCGCAATTTTTCCCGAGGGCATGCAGCTCTACTGTATGGTTAATGATGATGGCGTCCTCTTGGGTAAAATATTCCGGAGGTAAAATAGTCCCCCATTCGGATCTCCGGGCGGGGACTGCTCAGGAGGACATCGGTATCAGGAGAAAGAAAACTGGCGTTATACGGATCGGAGCGTGGAATGTCAGATCACTTAATCGGGTAGGTAGGTTAGAAAATTTAAAAAGGGAAATGGATAGGTTAAAGTTAGATATATTGGGAATTAGTGAAGTTCGGTGGCAGGAGGAACAAGACTTTTGGTCAGGCGAATAAAGGATTATAAATACAAACTCAAATAGGGGTAATGCAGGAGTAGGTTTAATAATGAATAAAAAAAATTGGAATGCGGTTAAGCTACTACAAACAGCATAGTGAACGCATTATTGTGGCCAAGATAGACACGAAGCCCACGCCGATTACAGTAGTACAAGTTTATATGCCAACTAGCTCTGCAGATGACGAAGAAATTGAAGAAATGTATGACGAAATAAAAGAAATTATTCAGATAGTGAAGGGAGACGAAAATTTAATAGTCATGGGTAACTGGCATTCGGTAGTAGGAAAAGGGAGAGTAGGAAACGTAGTAGGTCAATATGGATTGGGGCTAAGAAATGAAAGAGGAAGCCGCCTGGTAGAATTTTGGACAGAGCACAACTTAATCATAGCTAACACTTGGTTCAAGTATGATAAGAGAAGGTTGTATACATGGAAGAAGCCTGGAGATACTGACAGATTTCAGATATATTATATAATGGTACGACAGAGATTTAGGAACCAGGTTTTAAATTATAAAACATTTCCAGGGGCAGATATGAACTCTGACCACAATCTATTGGTTATGATCTGTAGATTAAAACTGAAGAAACTGCAAAAAGGTGCGAATTTAAGGAGATGGGACCTAGATAAACTGACTAAACCTGAGGTTGTACAGAGTTTCAGGGAGAGCGTAAGGGAACAAATGGCAGGAATGGTGGAAAAAAATACAGTAGAAGAAGAATGGGAAGCTTTGAGGGATGAAGTAGTGAAGGCAGCAGAGAATGAAGTAGGTAAAAAGGCGAGGGCTAGTAGAAATCCTTGGGTAACAGAAAAAAGTATTTAATTTAATTGATGAAAGGATAAAATATAAAAATGCAGTAAATGAAACAGGCAAAAGGGGATACAAACGTCTCAAAAATGAGATCAACAGGAAGTGCAAAATGGCTAAGCAGGGATGGCTAGAGGACAAATGTAAGGATGTAGAGACTTATCTCACCAGGGGTAAGATAGATACTGCCTACAGGAAAATTAAAGAGACCTTTGGAGAAAAGAGAACCACTTCTATGAATATCAAGAGCTCAGATGGGAACCCAGTTCTAAGCAAAGAAGGGAAAGCAGAAAGGTGGAAGGAGTATATAGAGGGTCCATACAAGGGCGATGTACTTGAGGAAAATATTATGGAAATGGAAGTAGATGAAGATGAAACGGGAGATACGATACTGTGTGAAGAGTTTGACACAGCACTGAAAGACCTGAATCGAAACAAGGCCCCCGGAGTAGACAACATTCCATTAGAACTACTGACGGCCTTGGGAGAGCCAGTCCTGACAAAACTCTACCATCTGGTGAGAAAGATGTATGAGTCAGCAGAAATGCACTCAGACTTCAAGAAGAATATAATAATTCCAATCCCGAAGAAAGCAGGTGTTGACAGATGTGAAAATTACCGAACAATCAGTTTAATAAGTCACAGCTGCAAAATACTAACGCGAATTCCTTACAAACGAATGGAAAAACTAGCAGAAGCCGACCTAGGGGAAGATCAGTTTGGATTCCGTAGAAATATTGGAACACGTGAGGCAATACTGACCCTACGACTTATCTTAGAAGCTAGATTAAGGAAAGGCAAACCTACCTTTCTAGCATTTGTAGACTTAGAGAATATATTGACAATATTGACTGGAATACTCTCTTTCAAACTCTTATAACATTTCAGCTCCTCAACACCAAAGTAAAACGTTCCACTTCAATTTGTTTGCACTTATAGCGATCCCAGCTTCCTCAACCAAATTAAAACGTTGCATTAGGAGGTGTCTGCTTCGTGCAAAAGGTCTTGAGTTCATATTGACGACAACAAGTAATTCTTCATTACAGACGTTTATTTACAAACAGAACTGACAGACTTCACAGACTCAACAACTGACTCTCAGAGCTAACCGCACTGCATATCCGAACAGGCAACTGACAACTCGTAGGTGTATCTTTCCAAACAATGAGAGTCTTTGACAATGTTTTGTTTACAATACGATAGCAATTCATGACCCAAAACTAAATTAGACATTACAGAATTTTAGTACAGATTAAAGTAAGTAAAAGGATCAGTACATATAAATTCTTACAAGCATAATTTCCAAATAGATTTTATAACATTTTTCTACCAGCTTCTGGATAACCTTCACCAGATTTGTACCGATGTTTCCAGAAATATCTTGACATTTAATTCTGGATATTTCTTGAGTGATTTAGAACAACTATTTATATGTAAAATGATTTAAATCGTGTTTCAAAACGTAAATAAATCTTTTTTGCAATATTTCTTGATACAAATCGTGTTTCGAAATTAGGTTATGAAACAGTTTTCACAAGTTTTCGTATTTTTGCGATCATAATATAGTATTTCTCCATAGAAAGTTCTAGAAGTGTGCATTAAACGTTCATTCACAGACTTTCTCTTTAGCTGGTGAGTTTTTAAAAGTATCTTGTCCATATTATACGAAATAATTTAGCTCAAAACTGATAATTTATACAATTAATCAGAGCTACAGCAAACAGTGAGTCTTTCTTTTACAAAATGAAATATAATTACAAAATTGAATGAAAATAGGTTACTAACACTAATATATATTTACATTAATTCTATTTTTGTTCTTTCTGTGCAAAATGTCGTAATATATAGCGGAGGCTGTGTGGCGTGGACTGGGCGGTTTTTTAGGTTAGAAGGCCTCGGGAAAGTGCGGGATGGGCTGCAATGTCAAAGGGTGCTTGGCAATTACAGGACGTGCTTGGATCAAGGAACAGTCGGAATTATAGTTGTAAACTGTTGTAGTTGCGCTGGAAAAGTCCCTGAGCTTCAAGCGCTAATAGAGAGCACAGAAGCTGATATCGTTATAGGCACAGAAAGCTGGCTAAAGCCTGAAATAAGTTCTGCAGAAATTTTTACGAAGTCTCAGACGGTGTTCAGGAAAGATAGATTTGGCAGAATTGGTGGTGGAGTGTTTGTATCTGTCAGTAGTGGTTTATCTTGTAGTGAAGTCGAAGTAGATACTCCGTGCGAATTGGTGTGGGTGGAGGTTATACTTGACAGCCGAACTAAGTTAATAATTGGCTCCTTCTACCAACCCCCAGACTCCGATGATACAGTTGCGGAACTGTTCAGAGAAAGTTTGAGTCTCATAACAAATAAATACCCCACTCATACGGTTTAGTTGGTGGGGACTTCAACCTACCCTCGGTATGTTGGCAAAAATACTTGTTCAAAACCGGTGGTAGGCAGAAAACGCCTTCCGAGATTGTCCTAAATGCATTCTCCGAAAATTATTTCGAGCAGTTAGTCCACGAACCCACGCGAATTGTAAATGGTTGCGAAAACACACTTGACCTCTTGGCCACAAACAAGCCAGAGCTGATAGAGAGCATCATGACTGATACAGGGATTAGTGATCACAAGGTCATTGTAGCTAGGCTCAATACCATTTCTTCCAAATCCATCAGAAACAAACGCAAAATAATTTTATTTAAAAAAGCGGATAAAGTGCCACTAGAAGCCTTCCTAAAAGACAATTTCCATTCCTTCCGAACTGACTATGCGAATGTAGACGAAATGTGGCTCAAATTCAAAGATATAGTAGCAACAGCAATTGAGATATTCATACCTCATAAATTGGTAAGAGGTGGAACGGATCCCCCGTGGTACACAAAAAAGGTCCGAACGCTGTTGCAGAGGCAACGGAAAAAGCATGCGAAGTTCAGAAGAACGCGAAATCCTGAAGATGGGCTAAAATTTACAGACGCGCGAAATTTGGCACGTACTTCGATGCGAGATGCCTTTAATAGGTTCCACAACGAAACATTGTCTCGAAATTTGGTAGAAAATCCGAAGAAATTCTGGTCATATGTAAAGTACACAAGCGGCAAGACGCAGTCAATACCTTCGCTGCGCAGTGCCGATGGTACTGTTATCGACGACTGTGCCGCTAAAGCGGAGTTATTGAACGCAGTTTTCCGAAATTCCTTCACCAGGGAAGACGAATGAAATATTCCAGAATTTGAAACACGAACATCTGCTAGCATGAGTTTCTTAGAAGTAGATACCTTAGGGGTTGCGAAGCAACTCAAATCGCTTGATACGGGCAAGTCTTCAGGTCCAGATTGTATACCGATTAGGTTCCTTTCAGATTACGCTAATACTATAGCTCCCTACTTAGCACTCATATACAACCGCTCGCTCACCGATAGATCTGTACCTACAGATTGGAAAATTGCGCAGGTCGCACCAGTGTTCAAGAAGGGTAGTAGGAGTAATCCATTTAACTACAGACCTATATCATTGACGTCGGTTTGCAGTAGGGTTTTGGAGCATATACTGTATTCAAACATTATGAATCACCTCGAAGGGAACGATCTATTGACACGTAATCAGCATGGCTTCAGAAAACATCGCTCTTGTGCAACGCAGCTAGCTCTTTATTCGCACGAAGTAATGGCCGCTATCGACAGGGGATCTCAAGTTGATTCCCTATTTCTAGATTTCCGGCAAGCTTTTGACACAGTTCCTCACAAGCGACTGCTAATAAAGCTGCGGAGCTATGGGGTATCGTCTCAGTTGTGCGACTGGATTCGTGATTTCCTGTCAGGAAGGTCGCAGTTCGTAGTAATAGACGGCAAATCATCGAGTAAAACTGAAGTGATATCAGGTGTTCCCCAGGGAAGCGTCCTGGGACCTCTACTGTTCCTGATCTATATAAATGACCTGGGTGACAATCTGAGCAGTTCTCTTAGACTGTTCGCAGATGATGCTGTAATTTACCGTCTAGTAAGGTCATCCGAAGACCAGTATCAGCTGCAAAGCGATTTAGAAAAGATTGCTGTATGGTGTGTCAGGTGGCAGTTGATGCTAAATAACGAAAAGTGTGAGATGATCCACATGAGTTCCAAAAGAAAGCCGTTGGAATTCGATTACTCGATAAATAGTACAATTCTCAAGGCTGTCAATTCAACTAAGTACCTGGGTGTTAAAATTACGAACAACGTCAGTTGGAAGGACCACATAGATAATATTGTCGGGAAGGCGAGCCAAATGTTGCGTGTCATTGGCAGGACACTTAGAAGATGCAACAAGTCCTCTAAAGAGACAGCTTACACTACACTCGTTCGTCCTCTGTTAGAATATTGCTGCGCGGTGTGGGATCCTTACCAGGTGGGATTGACGAAGGACATCGAGAGGGTGCAAGGAAGGGCAGCTCGTTTTGTATTATCGCGTTATAGGGGAGAGAGTGTGGCTGATATGATACACGAGTTGGGATGGAGGTCATTACAGCATAGACGTTTTTCGTCGCGGCGAGACCTTTTTACCAAATTTCAGTCACCAACTTTCTCTTCCGAATGCGAAAATATTTTGTTGAGCCCAACCTACATAGGTAGGAATGATCATCAAAATAAAATAAGAGAAATCAGAGCTCGAACAGAAAGGTTTAGGTGTTCGTTTTTCCCGCTCGCTGTTCGGGAGTGGAATAGTAGAGAGATAGTATGATTGTGGTTCGATGAACCCTCTGCCAACCAATTAAATGTGAATTGCAGAGTAGTCATGTAGATGTAGATTGACACAGTACAATATTTAAACATCACCAAAGTTTCCCTTTACATTTTGCATATCTGTATCGACACCCCCTAAAAGTCTACAGTATTGAATACTTCAGTATGTCCCAATATGTCCTGTAATGTTACACTCTGAAGGTGGCAGGGATAAAATACAGAAAGAGAAAGGCTATTTACAGTTTGTATAGAAACCAAATGACAGTTATAAGAGTTGAGGGGCATGAAAGGGAAGCAGTGGTTGGGAAGGGAGTGAGACAGGGTTGTAGCTTCTCCCCGATGTTCTTCAATCTGCATATTGAGCAAGCACTCAAGGAAACAAAAGAATAATTCGGAGTAGGTGTTAAAATCCATGGAGGAGAAATATAAAATTTGAGGTTCGCCGATGACATTGTAATTCTGTCAGAGACCGCAAAGGACTTGGAAGAGCAGTTGAACGGAATGAATAGTGAGAAAGAAGCTTTCGAAATGTGGTGCTACAGAAGAATGCTGAAGATTAGATGGCTAGATCACATAACTAATGAGGAGGTGCTGAATGGGATTGGGGAGAAGAGAAGTTTGTGGCACAACTTGACTAGAAGAAGGGATCGGTTGGTAGGACATGTCCTGAGGCATCAAGGGATCACAAATTTAGCATTGGAGAGCTGCGTGAAGGGTAAAAGTCGTAGAGGGAGACCAAGAGATGAATATACTAAGCGGATTCAGAAGGATGTAGGTTGCAGTAGGTACTGGGAGATGAAGGAGCTTGCGCAGGATAGATTATCATGGACAGCTGCATCAAACCAGTCTCAGGACTGAAGACCACAACAACAACAATAGTCACAAAACATATTTTTTTTTATTTTATTACATTACAGGGACCACAAGTTGTAACTGATGGCCGCCCCACGCCATGAAGCCCACAACATGACCTATCTCTCAAGAGCGAACACACTCTGGAATAGGCAGCTCACCATAGCTGCGTACTTCCATCGCTCGCTTACTGAGAAACCTACTCCCACCCACGCAACAGTGCCATACATATGGAGAGTTGCCAGTCGATTTCGTCCTCGCGAGGGTCCTATTAGTGCTAGTGCAAAGCCTTTTAAGGTTTTAGTTATTAGTTATGGGATTCAAAGTTAGTTTCGGATCGAGTGTTACCCAAGGTATTGTAGTGTTTTAACTAAATTAGATTGGCGGTTTTGGGTATGAGGTAAGGGTCCTGGGGCGGGTAAGCACGAGTGGTTTTTCCTATGACATTCTTCCAGAAGGTTGGGCAGTTTAAGAACAAGTAGTAGTCATCTGCTGGTATTTTAATACGGCCGTAAACACAAGTTTCTCCGCGTTTGTTGTTACTTCACTGAAGAATCCTTCCCACGGAAAGTAAATCACGTTGTGACAGGGACAGTCTTCTACGATTATGAGGGTACATTTGTGTTGCAGCCTCATGTCTCACAAATCGCGTTACCAGCTGGTGCAATTAACCTGCAGTTGTACTGAAAATAAAAGAGTCACAGTTCAAAGTTATTTTTATTTAACCAGCAGTTGCACTACATTCACTGCCGTGCTATGAGTATGTGAATTTGGTTTTTGTTGTTGTTGTTTTTGTTATAGAATTAACTTAACAATTACAATAAATGAATCTTTCCTCCAGTTACTGTGTGTACACCCGAAACGAATCTGATATGAAAATGAAGTAATTTTGGGCCATGTTAATTTTAAAGAAAAGCATTTCAAACTAATGATTAGTGGTCACAAAGATGATGGTTAAAGAGAGGCTGTATGGTATGAAGAATGATACCAGGAGCATACGGATACCTTTCCTAGAGAGTACTTGGCGTTTAGGACCTATCAGGTAATGTAAACCTAAGAGTTCTGGATTATTTTTTAATTTTAAATGATGCGGATTTTTCCCTTAGAACTTACTTGCATGACGAACATGACTTTGTAAAAGCTGTTGTTTAGTGTGGCAATATAAGCAAGTGCTCCAGAGAGTTTGCTGGTTTCCTGCTGGGGGTGAGTTTTTAAATAGGTCACAGCAGAGTCATTGAGCCTGAATTCTGTTGGAGTCCTGAGGGATCAACACAGCGTCCGCTTGGTCAACGGCGGTCGCATAACAAGCTGAGATGCTACGAGCTACAGACTAGGTAGCACAAAATCATGCTGCACTACTCATCATTTGCTACTACCACTGTCATCTTAACTCTATAGCTACTGCATTAGTATCATTTTGTAACTTTCGTTTGTAGTTAATATTTGACCAATGTGAATTGTGATACTGAATTCTGGTACACACCTTCCTCCAGATTCCCGTGTTTAATATACGTTTTCCTGTTTGTGTGTAAATCTTAAACGCAAAATACATTTCAAACAAGAAGTTAAAATCCTTCCACTGGTATATTGTAGTAAGGTTCATCTAATTCGCCAAGGAAAGGTTTGGTACATCCTTTTTCAGACTGATTGCTTGATTCACGTCAGTAAAGTAGGACGCTTGCAATGCCTCACGGCACTGCGTCCGTTTGTTAGAGAAAATGATACAGATATGTCGCCACACACCAAACAACCAAAAGTCAAATTCTCCTATACGCCATTCATAAAGCGATGAACAGAAGGCAAACAGCATAAATTCGAATTCGATCTGTCAATATTTGTAAAAGCAGTAAAATAATATAAAACTTAACTCCAAACTTCGCTTCACAGGGGATCGGGCGTTAAGAATGGGTTTCGATAAAGAACGATCAGCAGTAAAACATGTCAAAAACACAGGATATATAATACACGTATCATGTGAAACATGCTGTCTACATTTCACTATACAAAAAAAAGAAACGTTTATAAGATGTTAGAATATCCTTCTCGCTAGATTTCAATTGTTTTCCGTACCTGTGATTTACTACAGAACACGAGCCAGCTTCACTCGTTTTCACAGCGCATAAGAGCGAAGATCACCTAAGCACTATTGGCACCACAGAGAAAGCGATTGTCCAAATAAATTAGAAACTAGAACTACATAAGTTCATCATTTAACACGGTGATCGGCAACCGCAGTGAATACTGAAATGCTTGAGCGTGACTCATTTTGTAATTCACGTGAGAAAGACATCTGACGCAAAAGGAGGTTGTAATTCTAGTGACGTCGCAACTTGAGGAGTGGGTGGCGCGGCAAGCTAAGACAATCGCTGAGGGTGCTGAAAGGGCATTTGTTTACCTCAGGGCCAACCACATCTTTTAAACTGACTTTGGGCCTTCATTTTCGCTACAAGAAAACCTGCTGACATTCAAATTTGTTAGAGCGCCGATAAACTCCAGAAATAACTTTGTTAACTAGAAGTAAAATTTGTCTTCCATTTTAAAAGATGGCGATTCGTTGAATGAATTCGAAATGAGAAACTGAACCGATCCTTTACAGTTTTATCGAGAACTTCGATGGAATGTACCAGCAACGAAATTCGTGTACACTTTTTATTACGAAAATAAGTCTAAACACGGAAATTAAAGCCGGCTACTGTAGCCGAGCGGTTCTAGGCACTTCAGTCCGGAACCACGCTGCTGCTACAGTCGCAGGTTCGAATCCTGCCTCTGGCATGGATGTGTGTGATGCTCTTAGGTTAGTTAGGTTTAAGTTGTTCTAAGTTTAGGGGACTGATGTCCTCAGATGTCAAGTCCCATGGTGCTTGGAACCAATTGAACCATTTATTTTATTTTATTTTATTTTATTTTTCTTTTTGCAAAATTAAATAAAATATTTACTTGAAGTTAAGAAGAGCACTGGACTATTCACACTGATGTTTTGTAGCACTATCATAAACCGTCAGTAATCAATATATACACTGCTGGAAATTGCAATTGCAGTACCATGAGGACAGCGAGGAACAACGCTCAACATCAACAGCTGCAGAAAAGGGGGCTTTGGATGTAGCATTCGTTATGAACAGAAACGTGGGCCAAAAAGTGAGCTACTGTGAACAATTCAGTGATAGGGTTGTTCTCATCAAAATTAACAGCTAACCAACACCGCTAACAATAGTTAGGTAGAAGTACCGGCATCGAAAGTAGAAGATGAAGAGATAGAGAAAGTATATGAGGATATTAAACGAGTAAATCAGTTCTTAAAGGGAGATGAAAATCTAATAGTCATGGAGGACGGAAATGCTGTTGCAGGGGAAGGAGTACAAGAAAGGGTCATGGGACAATATGGGCTCGGTATTAAGTATGAGAGAGGAGAATAATTGAGTTCTGCAATAAATTTCAGATGGTAATAGCGAATACTCTGTTCAAGAATCACAAGAGGAGGGGGTGTACTTGAAAAAGACTGGGAGATACAGAATGATTTCTGTCAGTTTACTTCATGACCAGGCAGAGTTTCTGAAATCCGATAATGGATTCTCAGGCGTATCCGGGCGCAGATTGAGACTCATATCAGAAGTTGGTAATGTTGAAGAATAGGCTGAAGTTTAAGAGACCAGTCATGAAGAATCAATGACAAAGAAGTGGGGTAGGGAAGTATCAAGGAATGAAGTCCTCTAAAGCCAAATATACAGCGATAATGAAGAGCTCAATACATACTTCAGTTGAAGACAACTCTAAAAATGGCAATACGTAGGCACAATATAACTGCTAAGAAACCATGGGTAATAGAAGAAATAGTTCAGCTAATCAACTAAAGAAGGAAGTACAAAATGTTCAGCGACCTTCAGGAATACAGAAATACAAGTCAACTAGGAATAAAATAAATTCGAAGTCCGGGGATGCTAAGGCGAATTGGCTGCATGAAAAATGTGTAGAACTCGAAAAATAAATTGGAAAGACTGATTCGGGAATTCCACTGTTAAATGCAGAGGAGAGAACGGGTATCTGGAAAGAGGACATTGAGGACCTGTATGAGGAGGAAGATTTGTCTAATGACGTGATAGAAGTAGAAACAGGAGTTGATATAGATGAGCGATACAGTATTAGAATCAGAATGTAAAAGATATCTGGAAGAATTAAAATCAAATGAAGCAGAAGGGATAGGTAATACCCCTACGGAATTTCTAAAATCATCGGGTGAAGTGACAACGAAACGAATATTCTCGTTGGATGTATGAGTCTGGTGATACACCATCTGCCTTTTGGAAAAGCGTCGTCTACACAATTCTGGACATTGTAAGAGACGACAAATGCGAGAATTATAACGAAATCAGCTTAACAGCTCATGCATCCAAGTTGTTGGAGAATAATATACAGAAGAATGGAAAAGAGAACTGTGGATGTGTTAGATACGGTCAGTTTAGCTATCAGAAAGGTAAAGGCACGAAAGAGGCCATTCTGAGGTTGCAATTGATAATAGAAGCAATATTAAAGAAAGAGCTAGGCAGCTTCATATGATTTGTCGGTCTGGAAAACGCATTCGATAATGTACAATGGTGCAACGTGTTCGAAATCCTGGGGGAAAAAGAGGTAAGCTATAGGGAAAGACGGTGAATATACAGTGTGTATGAATCCAAAAGAAAACAATAAGAATGGAAGATCAGGAACGAAGTGCACGGTTTAAAAAGGGTGTAAAACTAACGTTCAATCTATTCGTCGAAGAAGCAATGACGAAAATAAAAGAAAGTGCTAAGATTCCCAGATGACATTGCCATCCTCAGTGGAAGTGAAGAAGAATTACGTGATCTGTCCAATGGGATGAACAGTCTAATTAGTACAGGATGTGGATTGAGAGTAAATCGAAGAAAGACAAATGTAATGAGAAGTAGCGGAGATGAGAACAGTAAGATACTTAACATCGTAATTGGTGATATCGAAGTAGTAGTAGTTCAGGAATTCTACCACCTACGCAAAAAATGATCACTAAATTCTATAGCTATATTGGGAGAGAAATGTAGAAACTGCTGACGAATTGGTCCAATGATCCAGCGTAACCCGGCAGCACGCTAGCCTTCACATTACCATTTGAATTCCTGAGACTCAATTATTTTCGGAAATTAAAACATTTGTGTAATCTGAATGAACACATTACACATTAATTAATGCTGCATGAATCGATTAGCCGGAAAATTCTAGACCCACAGTGACGCCCCTTTCAAAAAGTGTCAGGTGCCGCAACGTTGTCTCACACGAGTATGTGACATCACCGTGTCCAGCACAGCTATCACTCAACATCTGGCACTGTTCGCGTCCCCAATACTCCGTACAAGGGCTGGTAACAACAATAAACCCGACCAACACTGTTGCTCTCCCGTGGCCGTTCTCCATGCCACAATGAATGACATTTCCTTACGTTTCTAATATTTCCTTCTTTTATAATAATGAAAAAAGAGGCTGCATGTATATGGGGTGTCCCACCTAACTTTGCGACCTCCTTGATATATTTCCGAAATGAAACAAAACGTGAAAAACATAATTGGTCAAGGACCCACTTATATCATGTATTCTCACAATCAACAGCAAACCATAGTCCACAGAAGTAAGGAACATCACTTACAATACAATGTCACTTTTATTTGTATGACACAGGTATTTTTTTCTTTTTTTCTTCCGAAACGAAAATTAGAGCACAATTCGTCGTGGCAATCACACTCTGATAAACCTCTGCTCATTTGAAAAACGCTTCAAAAGATGGTAAGGGTGCCACAGCATCTGCAGTAATGAGGGTTGGCTGCACTGTCCTGATGCTTGCTGTACACAGACAAATATCACTAACACTTTCTGTCTACACATTCAGCCTGCTATAGTGAACAGTGTAGCCAGCATGTGAGTAGAAAGATTGATCTGTTTACAGCAGGCTGTAGATCAGTGCAGGAAACATTTGCTCTGCACATTACGGCACGAACTGTGATGCAGTTGCCGTCTTATAAAATCTAAGTATTTAAGGAAGTATAAGGTTCAGAACACTGATATCAAGTCTGCCATCACTAATTGTGCCTCTAGTACTCATTCCTATTTACAAATATTAAAAAAATATTTGCCATTTAAGTAAAAGCAACTTTGTGTTAAATATGATTTTTGTTTATTTTTATAGATTCTGCAATCCTGTCCATTGTGAGAGCCCCTGACATAGGTGCATCCTTGGCCAATTACATTTTTCACATTTTGTTCCATTTCGGAAATATATGAGGGGACAGAGTTGGGTGGGACACACTGTGTATAGGGAACAACAGATGCTGACAAAGTAAATTCACAAGTACATTTAAATAATTGAAACTATGCCCAAGGAATGTGATCGATAGAGTACTCGTGTAAAATAGTGGCAGCTTAGTCTCAGAATTAGTGGACAAGTGATAAAAACACGATAACCTTAAGGTTACGAAAACGGAAAGAATAATGTCAATGGAGGTGGTGTTTAGAGGATATCGCCGAAGTTAGGCGATTAGTCGACGGAGTTGGTATTAAAATGAACGAACTATTACCGACTGCAGAATGGCAACGCGATCCAGAGGAACTGCTGGCTCAGTGCCCACATTCCATGTGGGGGAGTTGGCAGAACTGCGGACGGCGCACACGTGGCTGAACTCAGGGTGTGGTGCGTGTTGGGCTCGCAGCGTCGCTTGATAAACGCGGACGAACAAGTTGGCTGCCCTGTCCGGCGCCGCACAACTGCCGACGCATCCTGCTCCCAACTTCCTCTCTCTCTCTGCTAGATTCCCTCTCCCTTTTCCCTTAGACTCCAACAATTTGCAGGCGTCACCCACAACTGCTGCAACCACAGCGTACACACACACACACCACCCCACCCCGCACCTGCACACAGCTGCCCTCCAATGTCAACACTAGGTATGGAGAAATGCCTTATGTTCGACAGCCAGTATACGAATGCCAGTCAGGCTCTTCAATTTTAGCACAGTACGCCTTTTTCATTTTCTGTTAACTTCTGCCTTTTCACGTTCCTCCTAAAATGAAATAAAAATCTAGTAATCATGGTAGGCTGAAATGCTATTGTAGGGGATGGAGTACAATAAAGGGTCATGGGACAATATGGGCTCGGTACTAAGAATGAGAGAGAAGAATAATTGAGTTATGCAATACATTTCAAATGGTAATAGCGAATACTCTGTTCAGGAATCACAAGAGGAGGAGACATACTTGTAAAAGGCCGGGTGATACGGGAAGATTTCAGTTAGATTACATCGTGGTCAGATTGAGATTCCGAAATCAGATACTGGATTGTAAAGCGTACCCAGTTGCAGACATAGACTCGGATGACAATATAGTAATAATTAAGAGTAAGCTTGTAACGCCGGAAATGAATATCCTCCTATTTACATCGATTGTACTACAAATTCTTTCCTTATTTTGTTACCTGAAGATATGACGTTTCTGTGTCTTTGTATATCGTAATTGTTTTACTATTTGTATATACATGCATTTATGTCGATGTATAATTGGTTTGTTTTGTAAATACTATTTGTATTTTTACGCTGGGTCTTGCCTAGGGAAAACTATGCTATCGAACGAATACATCCATAGATCCTGTGGAGAACCAAAGTGTTTAGGATCTTTGGTAGTGTGAACTCGACCGCGTGGAGTGCAGGCAGAGCAGAGAGAGAGTCTGGGTGGAGGAGGGCAGGTGTGTTGTGTGACGCTCCCGCGAGTTGCCGCGCTTTCGGGATTTGGCAGCATGTAATTGCGCTCGACTTGCCTCTGACATGATGTCGCGGATGGGAACGTTAGCTGGTACACATCAAGAGCCCGTTTCGGCTGGAGACCGTGTCGAGAAGAAGGAGCGCCAACATCCACCTTCTGCAACAGCGACGGCCGACAATGAGTGACTGTCGCCACCTCCTCTATCGACGACTTCAAACCTTCAATCAACCAACAAGGAAGACTGGTAGCACGTTAAGTTTTAGAACTGTATGGCAGACCTCAGCTTTTCAAACTGTTAAATTTTTCTCACTAAATTACAGCAACGTAGTGTGAACCTTTGTTGCTCATTGTCCCAATTGCATTACCAAGCAGGGTCCCTTCCTTTGTCGGAATGAACCCGAGTGTCGTTGGAATTTAAACGCCAGCATTAAAATAATATCATTCGATTTCACTGCTTTAATTTCAAAGATAAGTTAAGGTATTCATAGCTGGCTACAATATTTAGATTGCACAAGCACAAATTAAGAGTGCGAGTTTTGTTAACGTATTTTAGCTTACCTGTGACTGCAGCTCAGCTTAGTACATTTTAAATTTTACTATTATTAATTGTACAGAATCATTTAATTCAAGTTCAAAGGTAAATCTCTTATTTCTAAATTGCGTAGATTCAAGTAGCTTTTGAAATGATTGTTGAGGTAGCCCTAAGACAAACCGTATTTTACTGAATTTCGATGTGCTTCAGAAACAAAGCTCACTATTAATTTCAGTCACTAAATTAACTTTCAATTTTCCGGTTTTACTGATTCTTTTGCTAAATTAAGTCAGAGTGTAGCGAAATTTATTACTTCTGATAAACTTTCAGTTTTCACACTACACGAGTCAACCTTCAGTTGCCACTCTTCTAATGCTAATTATATGTGTAATAAGCTTTATTTTTCAGTTACTATAGTAATTGTCCATAGGACTGGAGACCGTAATTTCCCCCAAATCTCAAATATCTAATTACCGCTAGTTAATTGTTAACGTAACGGCCGCACATTTACTTTCTTTATTAACTTTACCCCTTTTCAAAATTAATTTCCACCGACTTCATTTGCATTTTTCCTTTCATTTAGATGTAACCCTTTCCTCCCCCTTTACCGACAAATTAACTTCGGTGACGATTGCTTTTCCAAAATTTCCATTAGGTAAACGTAGTTTAATTTTTCACTGTCATTAAGGTCGATAAGCGAGGAGGAGGTTACAGGCTGAAGTTTAAGACATTAGTTAGCAAGAATCAATGTACAAAGAAATGGAATCCGAAGTACTAAGGAATGACGAGATACCCTTGAAGTTCTCTAAGGCTATAGATAAGGCAGTAAGGAGTAGCTCAGTAGGCAGTACAGGTGAAGAGGAATGGACAGCTCTAAAAATGGCAGTATCAGAAGTTGGAAAGAAAAACATTGGTAACCTCGAAAGAAGGTAACTGCGAAGATATCATGGATAACAGAAGAAATACTTCAGTAGATCGATGAAAGAAAGAAGTACAAAAATCTTCAGGGAAATTCAGCGATACAGAAATACAAGTCGCTGAAGAACGGAATAAATAGAAAGTGCAGGAAGGCTAAGGCGAAATGTCTGCATGAAAAATGTGAAGAAATCGAAAAAAAATTGTTATCGGAAGAACAGACTCAACATACATGAAAGGCAAAACATCCTTCGGTGACATTAATAGTAAGTGTGGCAACATTAAGAGTGAACGGGAATTCCACTGCTTGATACAGAAGAGAGGGCGAATAACTGGAAAGAGCACACTGAAAGCTTCTATGAGGGGAAGAATTGTCTTACGTGACAGAGGAAGTAAGAGGAGTCGCTATAAAAGGGGATCTAGTATCAGATTCAGAATTTAAAAGAGCTCTGGAGGACTTGAGATCAAATAGGCAGAAGGGATAGAAACATTCCTTCAGAATTTCTAAAATCATTGGGGGCATTGAAGTACAGCATTGTATGGCAGTGAAACATGGACTGAGGGGAAACCGGAACAGAACAGAATCGAAGCATTTGAGATACGCTTCTACGGACGAATGTTGAAAAATAGGTGGACTGATAAGGTAATGAATGAGGAAGTTCTGCACAGGATCGGAGAGGAAAGGAATATGTGGAATACGCTGATGAGAAGGGAAAGGATGATAGGACATCTGTTAAGAAGTGAGAAAATGACTTCCATGGCACTAGAGGGAGCTATAGACGGCAAAAATTGTAGAGGAAGACAGAGATTAGAATACATCCAGCAAATAATTGAGGACGTAGGTTGCAAGTGCAACTCTGAGAAAGCTATCACAGGAGAGGAGTTCGTGGTGGGCCGCATCAGACCAATCAGAAGACTGATGACCAAAAAACAGATTCTTGATTGTGTCCCCAAGTTTGCACCGGATCCTAAAACCAACATGATTCCATATTTCGGTCCGTCATCCTCAGGAGAACGCCACTGCTGCTGCTGCTGCTGCTGCTACTGAGTCCTGCTAAGAACCGATGCCAAGGCTGCAAATCGTTGTCCTATATAGGCCTTCGTAAAGTACACGGCGCATGCGCCGCCCATCTCAGTTGCTGCCCTCTAAGGCTGAGCTGGTTGGGCCGCCCTTTCTAAAAGACTGGCGGCAACGATATATCGCAGATTATTTTCAAACACTCGAGCTGGCCACACCGAAGAAGGTTGTGCTTTGGTGCGGAATAGTAGTGTTCCACCTCCTGCAGAGAGGAAATCCATTGTCTTTATTAATCAAATGGTATGACAATCGAATTTAATTTTTACCTCTTTATAAACACATAGTTCTAAAAACCAGAAATGTTGGCAACTATCATAGTCCCGTGCCCATCGTTTAGGCAATGTTCTGCACGCGCCGATTCTTCCGGCTGTTGTAGATTCCTATGACGACGAAGCTCCAGGCACCTGTCCTGAACTGTACGAATCGAACGGCCCATGTGAGCCTTCCCACACTGAACGGAGTTTAATATACACTACTGGCCATTAAAATTGCTACACCAAGAAAATGAAGATGATAAACGGGTATTCCCTAGACAAATATACTAGAACTGACATGTGATTACATTTTCACGCAATTTGGGTGCATAGATCCTCAGTAATCAGTACCCAGAACAACCACCTCTCGCCGTACTAACGGCCTTGATACGCCTGGGCATTGAGTCAAACAGAGCTTGGATGGCGTGTAGCGGTCCAGCTGCCCATGTAGCTTTAACACAATACCACAGTTCATCAAGAGTAGTGACTAGCGTATTGTGACGAGCCAGTTGTTCAGTCACCATTGACCAGACGTTTCCAGTTGGTGAGAGATCTGGAGACTGTGCTGGCCAGGGCAGCACTCTAACAGTTCCTGTGTCCAGAAAGGCCCGTATAGGACCTGCAACATGTGGTCCTGCATTATCCTACTGAAATGTAGAGTTTCGCAGGGATCGAATGAATGGTAGAGCCACGGGTCGTAACATATCTGAAATGTAACTTCCACTGTTCAAAGTGCTATCAACGCGAACAAGAGGTGACCGTGACGTGTAACCAATGGTACCCCATACCATCACGCCGGGTGATACGCCAGTATGGCGATGACGAATACACGCTTCCAATGTGCGTTCACTGCGACGTCACCAAACACGGATGCGGCCATCATGATGCTGTAAACAGAACCTGGATTCATCCGAAAAAATGACGTTTTGCCATTCGTGCACCCAGGTGCGTCGTTGAGTATACCATCGCAGGCGCTCCTGTGTGTGATGCAGCGTTAAGGGTAACCGCGCCACGGTCTCCGAGCTGATAGTCCATGCTCTGTTCGTGCAAATGGTTGTTATCTTGATAACGTCTCCATCTGTTGACTCAGGGATCGAGACGTGGCTCCACGATCCGTTGCAGCTAAGCGGATAAGATGCCTGTCGTCTCGACTGCTGGTGAGACGAGGCCGCTGGGATCGAGCACGGCGTTCCGTATTACCCTCCTGCACCCACCGATACCATATTCTGCTAACAGTCATTTGATCTAGACCAACGCGAGCAGCAACGTCGCGATACTAGAAACCGCAATCGCGATAGGCTACAATCCGACATTTATCAAAGACGGAAACGTGATGGTACGCATTTCTCCTCCTTACACGAGGCATCACAACAACGTTTCACCAGGCAACGGCTTTCAACTGCTGTTTGTGTATGAGAAATTGGATGGTAAGTTTCCTGATGTCAGCACGTTGTAGGTGTCGCCACCGGCGCCAACCTTGTGTGAATGCTCTGAAAACCAAATCATATGCATATCACAGCATCATCTTTCTGTCGGCTAAATTTCACGTCTGTAGCACGTCAGCTTCCTGGTGTAGCATTTTTAATGGCCAGTAGTGTATGTCAGTCTTCCAAAGCTGCGAATCGTCTTCCACAGAGCAGAGTAGTTCCCTAATTTTGGAAGATGGACAGAACATACACTTAATGTTAAAACTGAAACTTCCTGGGAGATTAAAACTGTGTGCCCGACCGAGACTCGAACTCGGGACCTTTGCCTTGCGCGGGCAAGTGCTCTACCATCTGAGCTACCGAAGCACGACTCACGCCCGGTACTCACAGCTTTACTTCTGCCAGTATCCGTCTCCTACCTTCCAAAGTTTACAGAAGCTCTCCTGCGAAACTTGCAGAACTAGCACTCCTGAAAGAAAGGATATTGCGGAGACATGGCTTAGCCACAGCCTGGGGGATGTTTCCAGAATGAGATTTTCACTCTGCAGCGGAGTGTGCGCTGATATGAAACTTCCTGGCAGATTAAAACTGTTTTAATCTGCCAGGAAGTTTCATATCAGCGCACACTCCGCTGCAGAGTGAAAATCTCATTCTGGAATGTTAAAACTTCTTAAAATTCTTGCAGTTTTAAATGGGATGTTGCTAGCATTAGGAAAAAAGGCCACAGATCTACGACCTCCGCGGATAGTGCAAACCCTTGCTTCTCTGAGTATCCTTTCTGCTTGGTCTTGGGAAGCAGCAGCTGTGATGGGCGGCGCATGCTCCGCCTGAGATGGGGACGACGGTGTGCAGCCTTGGCATCAGTTTTCGGCGGTATTCAACAGCAGCAGCGTTCTGTTTAAGATGGATCGCTGAAATATCAAATCATGTCCTGTTGGAGAAAAGATGAGACCACGTGATAGATGTTAAAATAGGTACGTATAATGAATATTGTAAATTTTACGTATTATGCAAGATCATAATCGATATATCAATTTCGAAGACGTACGTCTGAAAGAACGCTGCGAGGCAGCTATAGCTGAGGCAGAGATTGTGTAACGAAAAGGTTATGTAGGATCGCTGTAGTAGGCACTTGTTACTCAGAAGTAGCAGCGGTAGCGCGCCAGAGGCTGTCAGTGTCTGCTGCGATGCTCCGGAGTCGGCATTCGCTTAGCATTAAATAATCATTGTAGTAATTTCAGTATTTTGCATTAACGGTTTATGGAAGAAATAAGATTTAAAGTAAAAAAATTAAGAAAAGTTACAAATATTATTATGAGATTTCGACGAAGAATCTTTCTACATACTGATACATCGAACTAAAACAATACATATTCGTGGATTTATGCGCTTTTGCTGTAGAACGAATTTGAATGATACCAGCTCTGTATGTAACTGCAAGGTTTTAATTGAATTTTTTGTAAAGACCATTTGTTTCCATAAATGTAATTTTTATGATATGGATTAACAATTCAAAGTCGTTTTTATTTAAACAAATTCTAAATGTGTCTCAGTAAATATCTTGCATTTTGGCTTTTGCAACTGTAGTTTCCTCAGTAGTGCTGAGAGCGGAGCAGCGCGTTATCCAAGGCGACACCAGAACGAGGTACGATATTCATTTCACACAGTTCATGGATTTTTCGCACAGGAAACACTTTTGTGCTTATTCAAATTTACAGGGCCACTATGAAATCCAGTAGATGTCTATGTACTTACCTATAATTTGTCATTATCCTGCATTTGTTTCAATTAGTTTGGGTTTACTGGTATTGCTTTCTTGCTAATAGACAGATTGTTTAAAATAGGGTCAGGTAAACATGCAGATACACGTAATCAGACACGCGGGCAGCACACCATTTGATATAACTGTTCTTTGTTAGACATTAACGTCACACCTTACACTAGACATAAAAGTTACATTGTCTCCAACGAAAGCAGTACATTATGTAACAGAGACCCTGTACTACACAAAGAAATAAAAGAGGCGCTGAAAGAGGCAAGAAATGGAAACGGAAGTGGGCTGGGAAAAGTTGTGATGGAATTGCAGAAATATGGGCCCCTCAAATGGTAAGATGTAAATTGTTCAGTCTGTTGACAGAGAGTAAGACAATAGTGTGTAACTGCTATCTACAAAAGAAAAAACAAGAAGCGCCCAAATAATTACAGGGGAATTAGTGTTACGGCATCTGCCAGCAGGCCTTTTAGCGCTTTACTGAGGAGCAGATTGGAGAATGACACTGAGAAAAAGATGTGAGAGTTTATAGTTCGACGATCTTGTAAGGACCATATTTTTAGCCTTAGGCAAAGAAGTGAGAAGACGTATTCTAAGGATCAAGATGTGCAACTAATATTTGTAGATTTAGGAAAAAAGTATGATTCTGTACCCATTAACGCGCTATGGAAAGCGATGGATTATACAAGTGTAGAAACACATCTATCTCTAATTAACAGAATATACCGCCAATCGCACGTAGCAATTAAAGTAGGGAGGAAGTTGAGTGAAATATTTCAAACATCGAAAGGACTTACACAGCACTGCAATATGTCGCTGATCCTTTTTAAAATATATATACTGTATATATCGCCCATCCTCTGTAATACGTATATATGCAGTGTATACCTGAAGGGTGGAATCAGTCCAGCAAGGTAGTATCTACTCATTACTTGCTGATGATCAAGCACTGATAGCCTAAAGTGGAGAGGAATGCAAATTTATGATAAAGAAGTTAATTGAAGCATTTTAAAAAGGCGAGCTTAGGTAAATATGAGCAAAAGCATTTGGAATATCTAGGAGTGGGTGGAGATCGAAGTGATGCATTACTGCTGCAAGGAACTATTAAAGATGTAAAGCATTTTGAACACTTCGATCGATTATCCATTCCTTAGGAAACAGTGAAGCAGATGTGGAACGCATTATACAGCAGGCAAGACGAGCTACTAAACTGCTAAATGTTCTGTAAAGCAGCAATATCAAAAGAAAAAATAAGAGAATTCTGCAGACAGTAGTGGAAAGTATACTAACGTAGGGTGGAGAAGAATGGATCCTAGGGTAACGGCAAATCCATGCAAGAGGCAGGATTCGAACCTGAAACCGTAGCAGTCGCACGGTTCCGGACTGCGCGCCTAGAACCGCGAGACCACCTCGGCCGGCGAAATCTATCCTAATGAATGTTATAATCGGTGTGGAACCACTCTTCTAACCCAAAAAGGTGAATCAACAGGAATATAAAACCAAGTAGAGAAGCTAGAAAATCTGAAACGGGGAAGTTAAGGTTCAATCTAGAGATTGTGGGGGCCAGTGAAGCGAAATGGGAAGAATACAAGGATTTCTGGTCCGGCGAGTATAGCGTAGTATCAACAGCAGCAGAAAATGGTATAATGGGAGTAGGATTTGTTATGAATAGGAATTTACAGCAGAGAGTGAATAACTATGAACAGTTCAGTGATTGCGTTGTTCTCATCAAAATCGACTGCAGACGAACAAGGACAGAAATAGTTCAGCCATACATGCCGACGTCTAAGCAGAAGACGAAGTGATATGTAGTATGGAGAGGGTTGTATTAGCGCACGACAGCAAGGTCTTCAGCACCCGCTCAGTAACAGATTGAGACGGGTGTCAAGAAAAGACTCAGAAGAAGATAAAGCAGAATGTAAAACACAGGTAACAAGCGTGGGGAAATTTAGGGAATTTTTATGGGGACATTGTAAATCGGGATAAACATCTAATAGAAGTGAGGGAATAAAATACAGTTGTACGGGAGGAGTATGAGAAGTGGCTGTGGGGTATCATGGGCTTGGTAGCAGTCAGGAGACAGGAGAAAGTGTGAAGTATGGAATAAACTCTATCTAGTAATAGCGACTATACTGTACAATAATCAGAAGATGAGGAGATTTACTTTAAAAATGCCGGGAGATACGGTAAGTTTTCAGTTAGATTACGTCATGGTCAGACAGAGACACTGTAATCAGAATTGGACTGTAAGACCTACCGAGGACTAGATATAGATTCAGATCACAATTTACTAATGACAAAGAATAGGATGAAGACACTTGTGCTTTGAGGTTGTAGATACTACTGCAATGAATACGTCAGTTGGCAGCTGAGCTGAACAGGAAAGGACATCTCTGAAAGGGCAGTTACAGAAATTGGAAGGAAAAAACGTAGGTACAAAAAAGGTAATCGCCAAGAAACCACTGGTAATAGAAGAAATACATAAATCGTATATAGTAAACAAAGTTTTGGATGCATATGATTTGTTAATTTTTATTTTCAGATGACAGACTTCAAGCTTCATAGAGATCATCAGATCTGCATTCCTTGTATCGCTGGCACATATCATATGGCACGGACGGGCCTACTCAGCGTCAGCGATTCCTACAGCCGTCAAGAAATGTAGACCTGATGATGATTTCTGCTAAAGATCTAAACTGGTTATCTAGAAATTAAAAATTAACAACTTATATGGAGCCACGGCTGCGTGTACTAAGTAAGTTATAATACTATTAGACTGCCATTTTCCCGAAAAAGTGTTCTAAAGAATTTTAGAAATATGTCAGTCGATCGAAGAAAGAAGGAAGTATAAAAACGTTCAGGGAAATTCAGGAATACAAAACATACAAGTCATTACGAATTAAATAAATAGGCAGCTAAGGCAACATGGCTAAATCGTGAAAAAATCGAAGAAGCAATTATTGTCGGAAAGACCGACTCAGTATATAGAAAAGTAAAAAGCTTCGATGAAACTGGAAGCAACGGCGGTAACATTAAGAGTCCAATGGGAATTGTACTGTTAGTTGCAGAAGAGAGAGAGTGTATGTGGAAAGAGTACACTGAAGGTCTCTCTGAGGAAAGTAGTTGGCTAATGACGTGATATGAGAAGAAGAAACAGGAGACGACAGAGAGGGGATCTGGTTTTAAAATAGGATGTTTAAAGAGCTGTGGAAATTTTAAGATCAAATGAGCCAGCATAAATGCGTACCATTCTATCGGAATCTCTAAAGTCATTGGGGGGAAGTGACAAGAAAATGACTACTCACGTTGGTATGTAGAATGCAATATATCATCAGACTTGTGACACCTCCACTAGAGAACTCACAAAGCCAGGGGTCCAGGACGAGGGTAACGATGAACCCCATGTAAAGAGCGTAAATAGCCGAGACGCTGACATTGGGATCATTCTGCAGCCACATAGGATGCCATCGCTTCCCTTAAGAATGAAAACATGACCAAGAATCTGGCAGACAGTGTAGAGCTTGCCAAAGCCTTGTGGACCCCTACAGCCACTGGGTCCGAACACAGACACAGAAGCATTGAGAATGCTCATGTGAAGGGACACGTGACGAGAATCTTTTGGCTGGGAGTAGTCGTCCTTATCTGCCTGTAAAAGCGAGAACAGGTTCAGAATTCAAGCACCCGACAGGCACAGGGAGAGAGCAGAAAGCAGTGTTGCCGCGGCGGTCTAGGGCACCTTGCCACGCCCCCCCCCTTCTCCCCCCCCCCCCCCCCCCCCCCCCCGCCGCCCGTCGGTGGTTCGAAGTCATCCTTCCCGCATGGCTGTGTGTGTTGTCCTTAGTGCCTTACTGTAAGTTAGTTTAGGTTAAGTAGTGTGTAAGCCCAGGGACCGATGATCTCAGCAGTTTGGTCCCATAGGAACGTACCACAAATTGAAAACAAACAAAAAATATTATGAGAGCGTAAACACAAAGAGCCAAGAATTCGTATAGAGTGGCTTGTGAAACTAAATAATTACTTAAAAAGACAGCCTGCTTAAAAAGGATGTTTTCTGGACGGGAACGACGTTGCTTATAATTGACGAACGCCAGCAGGTTCTTAGACGAAGCACAAACGTTAGGCTGCCTACACCTGATACACAGAGAAGTGTGCGCCGATTCTGGGACTAGCCTGGACAGTGAAATCATGAGAAAATTGGCAATTTCCGAGTCACACACTAGCCCACACAAGACAGAGAATTTTCATCCCGCACTGGAAGGCGTTGTCATGAAACGGTGATCAGTCATCGGTTGACACTGCAAGTTTAGTCCTCCAATGACATTGTCGATTGGAACAAAGTTTCGAACAGTCTTTGACGTTAGAGATGGATGAAAAGTGAAAAGTGGAGTCAATGAGATAGCACGGAAGCAGCTTTAGCCGCGCAACACGCTGCGAGCTGTCAACGCTGAGACCCAACCTAGGTCTCACCGTAAGCCTGCGGGTCACAGATGAAAGCGGCTACCTTTCAGCCACTGATTGTGGCGGCATGCCATCTTAACACAGAGATTGCCGCCGACATTACCATACGGCAAAAGACTATGAAAAATGGTAAAATACTTCAGTCCGTCAATCTCGTAAGTTTCCGTTTCTTAATTTCATATATTTATCAATTTATCAATGATATGTAATTATTGCCTCCCAGTATGGGTCAGTGCAGTTAGTAATCTGAATGTCAATTTGTGCGATAGATCAAAGCATTATCAATTCATGGCATTTTTGACGCCCAATATGGGGCGATTCCATTGGTAATTTTCATACTACGTAATGTTATAAAAGATTCTAGTTTCCCTAAAATTTCATCCACACAGTTCCGAAGATTGCAACTTTCGACAAATTCAAGAATTATAGCACAGTTAGCTTAACGGCTCATGCATTCCAGTTTCTGATAAGCACAATACACAGAAGAATGGAAAATCAGTTTGAGGATCGGTTACATGACGATCGGTTTGGCTTAGGTAAAGGCATCAGAGAGGCAGCTCTGACGTTGCGTTTGATAATGGAAGAAAGGTTGAAGAAAGATCAAGACACGTTCATAGCGCTTCTCGGCTTCGGACAGTGTCAAATGGTGCAAATTGTTTGGAAATCCTGAGAAAAGCAGGAGTAAGCTATAGCGGAAAACGGATAATACACATTATCTTCAAGAACCAATAGGGAACACTAAGACTGGAAGACCAAAAACAAAGGGCTCGGATTGAAAAGCCTTTAAGACAGGGATGTAGTCTTTCGCTCCTACTAATCAAACTGTACACTGAAGAAGCAATGACGGAAATGAAAGAAAGGTTCAAAATTGAAATTAAAATGCAAGTGAAAGGATTCAACTGATAAGATTTGCTGGTGACATTGCTATCCTCAGTGAATGAGAAGAATTAGAGGACCCGTTAAATGAAATGAACAGTCTAATACATACGGTTTATGGATAGAGACTAACTCGATTAAAGACGAAAGTTATGAGAAGTAGCAGAACAACGAGAAACTTATATCAGAATCGATGATCGCGAAGTGGACGAAGTTAACGAATTCTGCTACCTAGGCAGCACAATAACCCATGACGGATGGAGCAAGGAGGACATAAAAAGCCAACTATTGTCGGCCAAGTTAAGTCTACTAGCATCAAATATAGGCTTTAATTTGAGGAAGAAATTTCTGAGAACGTACGTTTTGAGCTCAGCTTTGTACGGTAGTGGAACATGGACATGGAAAAACCGAAACTAATGGGAATCGAAGAATTTGAGATGTGGTGCTACAGAAGAATGTTGAAAACTAGGTGAACTGATAAGGCAAGTAATGAGGAGGTGCTCTACAGAATCGGTCAGGAAAGGAAAGTACGGAGAACACAGCAAGAAGAAGCGACAGGCTGATAGAACATCGGTTAAGGCATTAGGGATTTCATTTTATGGTACTAGAGGAAGTTGCAGAGGGTACATAGTGTAGAGCAAGATAGAGACAGGGATGTATCCAACAAATAATTGAGGACGTATGTTGCAAGTGCCAAGAATTTGTCACAGGATAGGAATTCATTGCGGTCCGCATCCAACCAGTCAGAAGGCTGACGACTCAAAGAAAAAACACTGACCACTAGATTCGGGGAATCGATATATATGCAGGTGCGAGGTATACAAGTAGATTAGTAATCGCATGAGTTCGTTGCATTCTGTGGTATTCGCTGTGACATACCGTACATTGAATAAAGTCTCGGATGTAAAGCAAAATCAAACTTTCGTCCCCCAGTAACTCTTGCGATCCAACAAGTTTTCTGGTAACATATCATTAGCCACATAAGTGCGAAGTAGAAAAATACTGTCAACCAATAATAAAGAAAGAACAGAGAAAATACATGCTACTCGGATCCTACTGAGACTCCCAGAGAGCGAACAGATTTTGTAGTACATTTCTCGCAGCACGAGCTTCTAGTGGATTAGGAATGTACTATTACGTTTTTGATACAATCACGTAATGAAGAATGTACTATTACGTTTTTGATACAATCACGTAATGAAGAATGTCATAAAAAGCTGAAATCATTTATTCAGTTTTAATTAACGATTGAACCAAATGAAATTATTCCATTTGACTCAATAAAAACAGTCAATTACCACAAAAATAGTAACACATTAACAACACACACACACACACACATACACACACACACACACACACACACACACACACACACACACACACACACACACACACACACACACACACTGCCTAGCCTTAAGCAAGGCTACCGGAGATTCAAACTAAAATAAATAAATAAATAAATAAAAATAAAAAAGTTTGGCGACAAGTGAAATAGCATCCACATAAAGAAGCTTCACTCGTAAAAATTAGTGCTTCAGTGATAGTGAAAATTTATATTATGGTATCTGCCAGAGCTCCCCAACCTCAGTGAAGTATATACACGGTGAGTCTTGTAAGACTTAACACCCCCATTATTCCAGGGGCGATTGCAAGTATCGACAAGTGGTGTTCGGCGAGTCATTGCCGACTATGGGGCACATACTTTGGTATATGTGCAATAATCACAACGTTTATATTGACCGAGGTAATGAGGCAAGTACATGTTTTACAAATGGGACGCTATACTTTTTTATCTTTATTCGAACGCTCTGGAAAAGACGTGCAGAGTGATGTAACGCATGTTGCTATTGTGATTCAAATTTCGCTCAAAAGACGCTGGGAAATATTGTACGATTGAACGTCGAGGCGGTCGGAGGTGGCTGCAGACTGCTTACACGCCTCGCGCGACCCGCAGGCCGAGTTGCCGTGCTCTGTGCAGCATGCACGGCCTACGGTACGTAGGTAAATCCTCATCCGCCCTCTTTTAAGCAAAGTTTGAATCACAATAGCAACATGCGTTACATTACTACACGCGTCTTTCCCAGAGCGTTCGAATAATAGTAAAAAAAGTATAGCGTCCCATTTAAAAAAACCACGTACTTGCCTCATTATCTCGGTCAATATAAACGTTGTGATTATTGTGCATGTACCAACGTTTGTGCCCCATAGTCCGCTATGATTCGCCGAGAACGCATGCCGATACGTGCAATCACCCCCGGAATAAAGGGGGTGTTACGTCTTACGCGACTCACCCTGTATATAATAGTTTTATGAAATTAACATACCCATCGTTCTGAAAACATTGTAATAACACTGTATATGTGTTGGTTGCAAATGAAAATAGATCATTTTAAAATACTGCCAATAATGAAAGAATCGCGTTGCATCAACAGAATTTCCGTTACCGATTTGTGCCCCTACTGTTTATCCAAAACATTAAGAACACCTCAATATCATGTTATTTTTACACGAAACGGCAGCGATTCTGAGTGGCATCGATTTGCCAAGTGAATGGTACGTTTCCGTTGGCATGTATCACCAAATCTCTACGCACAGGTCACGCGATTAAGTGACGAGCCGGTGCTTTGTGGACATAGTTGGTGCCCTCTAGCATCTCTTGTTTAATCCATCGGGTTCACAACAAGGAAATTTGGTGATGAAGTCTTCAGCATTCGCCGGTCGGGGTGGCCGAGCGCTACAGTCTGGAACCGCGCGACCCCTACGGTCGCAGGTTCGAAACCTGCCTCGGGTATGGACGTGTGTGATGTCCTTAGGTTAGTTAGGTTTAAGTAGTTCTATGGGACTGATGACCTCAGAAGTTAAGTCCCATAGTGCTCAGAGCCATTTGAACCATTTTTTCTTCACCATTCCGCAAACCACTGTAACACTATTCTGGCTTTTTGACACGCATCTTTATCCTACGGACAAACAGAATCGCCATCGGGGAAGACATCAAGCAGGAAGAGAGAGAGAGAGAGAGAGAGTGGCCCATAAGAATATTCGCTACTACACAGCTGTCATTGTGTCTTATTGAAAAATGGATCAAATGGCTCTGAAGTCTATCGAACTTAACTTCTGAGGTCATCAGTCCCCTAGAACTTAGAACTACTTAAACTTAACTAACCTAAGGACATCACCCACATCCATATCCGAGGCAGGATTCGAACCTGCGACCGTAGCGATCGCACGGTTCCAGACTCTAGCGCCTAGAACCGCTCGGCCGGTTCATTTTGTGTCATATTGCTACCGTAGGTCCCACTTATTCCCAGCTCGTAGCATGATACAGATCCCATATGCCAACGCCAGTGAATTGGTACTGTTTCGAGCAGCCGTTATTCTGGATGACGGAGTTTCCAGACTCTAATATCGACTGCTGTAACAAGCGACTCGTTTCAATTGGCCGGCTTAATGGTCTCCACGATCCACGCTCACTGAAATTCTAATTGACGATATCGACGGCTCAACATTGGAGCTCGTAGCTGCAGCGCCCAATGTTCAAGAATGTGCCCTGAACTATGGCTTGGGAACACGTGTTCCTGCACCACTGTACTCTGTCACGACATATGCCAAAGATCACCGCCAGCCTCTCACCTCCTCGTTATGCAATGAAGCGTGGACATCCAACACCTACTCATCAACCCCTGGTTTTACAGTCCACTACTTTCAATAGCTTCTCACGATAGTAACACGCTAACAGACGAGAAGTTTCGCCGTTTCCAGATGGTCGTTCGCAGGCTCCATGCCATAGCCATCTACCCTTTCTCAAGGTTACTTATGTCGCGGATTTCTTACTTATGTCGCGGATTTCCACCTTGGCCCGTGTCGCTGCGTGAATATTTCCCGATTCATCTCTACCCCACTTATATACGAAGGCTTTTCGGAAAGTAAGTTACGAAGGTCGCAAAAGTGAAACCAAAGTGAAAATCATATCTATTTTACTTACCAGTTAGCTATACCTTCCAGCTACTTCTCTACACGGTCGCCGCTCCGACATAGACATCTGTCGCAGTGCTGTGTGAACTTTCCAGTACCCTTTTCACAGAAGGAAACCTCCTGTGCTTTAGAGAAGTTACTACGCCGTACTGCAGATCGTTGTCTATGCCACAATGTCGTCGTCATACCACCGGTTCATTTGAGTGGAGACGGAAATCAGCCGGAACCACGCGCGGGCTGCATCGATAAGCTGCAACAGCGTCCTCGTTGCCCCTGCAGTGTACGGCTGATAATTGTCATGAAGAAGGACGTCGATGACATTTACGTTACGTGAGGTTGCATGAAATCAGTAGAAATCTCACAGCAGACATCCATACTTGGCAGGGGCACTATTTCTCAACATCTTTACGCCTCACTGTGCACGCCAAGGCATACCTCTGTCGATAGTGGTCATATATACACGGTGCGTCAAAAACTGTATACACATTTTATTTCCCGTTCTACAAGGTTAAATATCTCTGAGAAAGTAATGTTATGTTTTTTAAACAGGTGGCTGCAGTGGCAACGAAGTAACTGCAACATGGCGGACGAGCGTTTGAGCTTTGAAGCAAATAATTAAGTGGTACTGGAAGTTTGAGAATGTAGCTGCGGTTCGAAGACAGTGGAGAAGTGAATATGGTACACAACCACCTTCAAGGTTAACAATTACACGTCTACGAGACAAATTCCAAATTCATGGAACAGTATGTGATGTGCATAAAGGTCGATCAGGGCGACATCGTACAGCTAGAAGTGATGATTCCAAAACTGCGGTCTTGGAACTGTTTCAGCGTTCGTCTCAAAAATCATCAAGGCAAGCGGCATGTGAGAGTAATGTAAGTGCTAGTTGTGTGCTACGCATTCTGAAGAAAGACAAGTTTCGTATGTACATTCCAAGGCCGGTGCAACAGCTAAGTGACGACGATCCAGATCGAAGGATAGAATTTTGTGAATGGGTTCAGGAGATGGTGAGACGTGAACCGGGATTTATGGTCGGATGAAGCCCAATAGAAACTCAATGGAACTGTCAATAGGCACAATTGTGTATACTGGACTGAACATAATCCTCACATTACAGTTGAAAAGGCTGCGAATTTGTCTGGTGTAAATGTGTGGTGTGGTTTGCCTTCAAGAGGACTCATTGGGCCTTTCCGCTTTGAAGGTACTGTTACTGGAGAAACGTACCTAACAATGCTTGCTGACTCCATATTCAAATGGTTCAAATGGCTCAGAGCACTATGGGACTTTACTTCTGACGTCATCAGTCGCTTAGAACTTAGAACTACTTGAACCTAACTAACCTAAGGACATCACACACATCCATGCCCGAGGCAGGATTTGAACCTGCGACCGTAGCGGTCGCGCGGTTCCAGACTGTAACGCCTAGAACCGCTCTGCCACCACTGCCGGCGACTCCACATTCCCTACCATTCGTGCATTTTACGGTAGTGATGAGTTTTATTTCCAACAAGATGGCGCCCCGCCGCACTATCATAGGGACGTACGAGCATACCTGGATCACAATGTGCCAGGCCAGTGAATAGGATGCAGGGGACCAATCGAGTTTCCTGCACGCTCTCCAGACCTCACGCCATTGCATTTCTTCTTATGGGGCACAGTAAACCACTAACTCGGACACGACACACTTTGGAATGAGATTCAGGCGGTGTGCGCAGAAATATCATTGGACACTTTGGTACGATGTACGTAATCAAGGGTGACTCGTACTCTGAAATGTATTGATGCTGAAGGCCACCATCTTGAATATTAATCACATTTGCAAAGTACATTTATTTTTCCAATTGTACTTTAAGCTTTCCATTTCCAGAAATTTAACATTGTAGAACGGGAAATAAATGTTCTATGACGCTTCAAAGTGTGTATACATTTTTTTGACGCACCCTGCATATAGACTAATGAGCCAGAACATTACGACCACTTCCGACCGAGATATTTAATGCCACATTTAGGCGTTGTGGGCACGCGACGCAGTAAAAAAGTATAACTATTCGGTAAGTAAGGAGCGATTGGTGACGAAATGAAAACCGCAGTGAAAATCCGATGAAGCTTTGCACAGATGTGTTGGACAGTGTGTCTAGTACGTTCGCAGACGCACAGTGAGCGCTTGAAGATGTCTAGAAAATAATGTATTTTGCCAAGTATAGTTGCCTGCTTTGACATTTCTCCTGGTTTCTTTCAACCTCACGTAACGTAACTGTCATCGACAATTATGAGCCGTATACTGCAGGGGGAATGAGAATGCTCTTGCAGCGTACCCAGTTTTTAATCACCTACCACACAGCCCGGACATGGCTCCGTCTAACATATCCTCAACGTTCTTTCCATTCTTCTGTTCTTAATAGAAGAATGCAAAGAATTTCGAGGATATGTTAGATGATGACCAGTTTCGCTTTAGAAAGTAAAAGGTACGAGAGAGTCAATTCTGACTTTGCGCTTGATAATGGGAAACAGACCGAAAAAAAGAAGAAAATCAAGAAACTCTCGTAGGATTTATCAACCTAGGAAAAGCGTTGTACAGTGTAAAGTAGTGCAAAGTGTTCGAAATTCTGAGAAAAATAGGAGTAAGCCATACCCAAAGACCGGTGACAGACAACGTGTACAAGCAACGAAAGGGAACAATAACATTGTAAGATAAAATCACGAAGTGCTCGGATTCAAATGGACATATGGCAGTGATGCAGTCTTTCGCCCCTGCTGTTCAGTCTGCTCATCGAAGAAGCAGTGAAAGGAGGGTTCAAGAGTGGTACTAAAATTCTAGGTGATAGGATATAATTGATAGCATTCTCTTATGGATTACAAGATGTGTTGAACGGAATGAACCGTCTAATGAGTCAGAATATAGACTGAGAGTAAAGTGAGGAAAGACCGAAATGATCTGAAGTAGCAGAATTGCAAATAACGAGAACTTGACATCAAAATTGGTGGGTACGAAGAAGACGAACTTACATAACTCTGCTACCTTTGAAGCAAATACCCCACGACGGATGAAGCAAGGAAGGCTTAAAAAGCAGAATCGAAGACGGACCTTAATTGGAAAGAGAAATTTCTGACGATGTACATTAGGGTGACGATTCGGTAGTGAAGCATCGACGACAGGAAAACCGAAACAGAAGAAAATCGAAGGGTGTGCTGTTTGGTGCTATAGAAGGATGTTCATCATTACCTGTTCGGTGAGATAAGGAATCAGGAAGTTCTCTTCAAAATCTGCGAAGAAAGGACGCATCGAAAACGCTGAAAAGAAGAAGCGGCGGTACGACTGGACACGTGGTAAAACTCTGGAGAATAACTTCCATGGTACTAGAGGGAGCTGTAAGGGTTAAAAGTTTTAGGGTAAGACAAAGAGAGAAGTACATCCAACAAATGGTTGAGGTTGTAGGGTGCCAGTGCTATTTGAAGATGAAGAGAAAGCAGGAGAGGAGTTCGTGACGGAATGCACAGTCACAAAACTGATAAAATAAGACAAACTAAACGACATCTTTCTTTCAGAAATTAATTTTGCTGGAGGCGTATTTTGCGTGTTTTAATAATTTGAAGAAGTTAGAGGTTACCGTAACAGCGTAAAGAAATTTGCATGGATGTTCTGCAGCATTTTGATTTATGTATGACTGCTGATAAGTTTTGTAGTGACTAAAGAAAACTTTAAAGTCTAATGAAAATTATTATTGCCCAACATTAGAGGTTTCATATTGCCACCCTAAACAGATTAAGTTAAATACCAGGGTGTTTTCTTTGAAACGGATTTGGCCGATTTCTTTTCATATCCTTTTCCTATCCGAGCATGTGATTAATCTCCAATGAATTACCAGTCGACTGGGCTTTAATCTTGGCTCCTTATCAGATTGAGAAAATCGTCCTTAATCCTTCACGGTGACTCTGTAACGCCGCGTATGTTGAGTTATTTCTCATTTTATCTAAAATAACTGTTTTCTTGCTCAAAATAAGCTGTGATACGTTATTAAACATACGTCATTTCAGTGCTGGTGCCTCAGATGATATATCGTTTCCGCAAAAAAAATACGGTCACGCTTTACATTTCATATTCCCAGTCACATTTCAGTTGCATCCTTATAGAGTGTATTTCATACGATCGATTTGTGATTTATGTACAACCGTTAATTTTAAAAGCACGTTACTTCGCAGCGAGGAGTGCTCTCGTGTTAACGTTGAGTGCATTTCGAATTCAATGTAACAAATATTTTAAAACAGACTGCAGTGGACAAAAATAACATAAAAAATATTTCCGTATATAAAACGCAAAGTGGAAGCGTTATAACAAAGTGGCAATGAGTTATTAATTTTGAACGTTGTTCAACAAAAATACGGAGAATGTACTCACACTACGAAGAGGCCACAGTTAGCTCGTTGTCAACTCGTACCTCACCTGGCATTCTGTCTGTTTTGGCATAGATTTTTGTTTGCTGTGATACAAGGTAGAGCACTGTTTCTTGGCTTCAGTACTAACTTTATTTCTCCAGTAACGTCAGCACAGTAATCAATACGGAAATACATAACATTATTATTAATTTTATTATTATCACTATCAAAATAAAACAGATCGCTAAGAATTTCTTAAGACGAATCAGCGTTCCTGCTAAACAGAAAATCATATGAAATAACTTTCTAGGTAATTATTCCTGTTTCATCTAATATATACTCAACAATCAGTAAAACATATGCTAAAGTGTGTACTGAATATTCGTAATATGGTTGAAAATATCACATTACCTACAGTCTGGGCTGAAGAACAAGTAGCGGTTGCACCCTGGCACTCTACGGGCGTGGCACGGCGTCACCCACCTGCGAACAACGTCATCATTTATTATTGGCTAAGCAAGGCTCTACAGTGTATGGTAATAGGATTTGTCTAGGAAAAATATTTGAGTGATTAATATTGCAAGACCACAAGTTAATGTAAGCATGACATAAGCCGCTGTAAATATGAAATGCTGGTACATTAATAACCGGTGCAACGTTGAATGAAAGCATGGAAACGTGCTTGCATATTGTTGTACAGGTGCTGGAGGTCAGTCTATGGTATGGAGTCCATAACCTGTTACATCTGGCCGTTCAATACATGGGCGGCTACTGACGGTTGTGGATAACGCTGGAGTTGTCGTTCGATGTTGTTCCATACGCACTCGGTTGTACACAAATCTGGTGTTGAAGAAGGTCAAGGTAACATGTTGACATTCTCTAGAGCTTGATGAGTTACAACAACTGTACGTGGGAGAGATTTATCCTGCTGGAAAATGGCCCTGGAATGCTGTTCATGAATGGCAGGAAAACAGGTCGAATCACGAGACTGCCATAAGAATTTGTAGTCAGGATGCGTGGGGTAATCATGAGAATGACCCTGCTGTCATACAAAATCGCACCGCAACACTAACTCTAGGTCCAGCGTGGCCAGTACCCAAAAAGGTTGGTTTTCAGGCGACCCTCACTTGGCCTCTTTCTACGCACGACACGGTCATCACTGATACCGAGGCGGAAATGGTGGTGGTTTGTGGTCAGTGGAATACACGTCTGTCTTGAAGCTGTCCTTGAAGTAACCAACTTGTGACAGTCCGTTGTGCCGTGTGGTGCCAACTGCTGCTCAAATTGCAGCTGCAATTACAGTACGATGCACCAGAGCCATACGCCGAACACGATGGTCTTCCCTGTTGATAGTGAAACGTGGCCTTCCGGACGCCGATCTTGCTGCCACCGTACATTCTCGTGGCCACCTACCATGTACAGTGGCTACATTCCCGCAAAATCTTTCTGCAATATCGCAGAAGGAACATCCAGCTTTTCGTAGCCCTATGACATGACCTTCTTCAAACTCAGTGGGGTATTAACAATAACATCTTAAAGGCATTATTGACTAACATCAGTTCGCCACGTCTAGTCTCAAGTGTAACTAACCCTCACAACTACAGCGAGTATTTGAAACAAACCTGATTTCCATCCTCTTAGTGGCACTAATAGCGCCACTCTCATGCGACTGGAGTGACATTTGAATAGACATCGTCTTTCCGACGTAGAAACTCACCTTCCGACTTCCGTCTGTGTCACTCAACTCCTTGATGTTGCGATTTCTCCCGTCAGTGTATATGTGATTGGTGGCAAGAAGTTCCCTCGTGTTGGCAGGAATTCCGATTTCCTTGCCGGCAGTGTCAAGCTGGTGACCGGGGACACAGTGGACAGTCGCATCGGTGGTGGCTCTTTTCAGTTCTTTTAATTATCCAAGAAAACATGAGGGATAGTCAAAAACCGAACACCCGTAACGTATTCAAAAGTGATCACCACATGCGTTACGTGATTTATCCCACTGGGAGACGAGGCGATTAATTCTTGTTTTGTAGAATGTCGTCGACCACTGACAAACGCACGTATTCTTGATCTTCCTTGCCCGACTGAAACCGACGTCCATTCCTGTCTTTCTTCAGGTTGACACAGATGTGAAAACCACACGGTGAAAGGTCCGAGCTGTATGGAGGATGTTACGGTGTTTTCCAACCAAATCGCTGAAGCGTAGCCTTCGCCCAATTGGCAAAGTGGGTGCAGGCATTATCGTGAAACAGAATGATTTCGTGCAACAGCATTCCGATGACCTGTGGTTGCCCAAACAGTGGAAACCCCCATACATCCCCTGCCAAAGAAATCCAGAGCTGTCCTCACAAGTCCCGGTGAGTTGATGATGATGAAGATGATGATATCCTTTTCCGACCGCAGGGGCCCACTCCTCATCGATTTCCTCTAGCTTGCAACCACAATCATTAAGCAGAGCTATGAAGATAACTTACAAAAACAGCGACGCGTCATCAAGTCAAAACGCCCAGGAATTAAGATGCATGAAATTCTCAGATGGTGACTTATACTCACACTTATCCGTTTCCTTTCCTTTTGTTACATTTTAAGGCAATGTCGTTTATTGTCACCTAATGGTCCCACAATACTGTCGATTTGTCCTATTCTAAATTTTCTCTTAGAAATTATTCATCACCAATAATATCATGTTCTCAAACAGATGTTAATCAAAAATTCCCATACGAGTCGCGTTTGATAAACGTTGACTTCAGCTGCCGCATATTAAAAGTTAGATGACCTCAAACCAAACGCATTTTGCTACCGTACTGTTCCGACAGAAGTAAACAGCAGTCAGTGTTATAAAAGGAAAGTAAAACCTTGCCATACCTACATATATCTTTTGTTACGCTACCTTCCCTTCTACAATAACCTATGAAACCGTCCCTTAGCATTTCTATCTCTTGCTTTATAATAACAAATGAAATCTTCCCTTTGAAATTAATTCTCTTTCTCAATAATAATAACTGCAGTCTTCACATGCAAAATTAAATGCTGCTTATTAAAAGTTATTTGCTGATTATTTCGAAGAAACAGAGTGTGTCGTCGTCGTGTCCCTCAGTCGTTACCTGCTATAACCCAAAACTGCTGCCGGCTGGTGCGGCCGAGCGGCTCTAGGCGTTTCAGTCTGAAACCGCGCAACCCCTACGGTTGGAGATTCGAAACCTGCCTCGGGCTTGGATATGTGTGATTTCCATAGGTTAGTTAGGTTTAAGTAGTTTTATGTCTAGAGGACTGATGACCTCATATGTTAAGTCCCATAGTGCTCAGAACCATTTGAACCATTTTTGAACCAAAACTGTTCCTTACCTTTTTTACTGTTACTGGATCGCCATCTGACTGCTACATCGAACTGCGACATGAACATACACTACTGGCCATTAAAATTGCTGCACCACGAAGATCACGTGCTCCAGATCCGAAATTTAACCGACAAGAAGAAGATGCTGTGATATGCAAATGATTAGCCTTTCACAGCATTCACACAAGGTTGGCGCCGGTGGCGACACCTAAAACGTGCTGACATGAGGAAAGTTTCCAACCGATTTCTCATACACTAACAACAGTTGACCGGCGTTGCCTAGTGAAACGTTGTTGTGATGCCTCGTGTAATGAGGAGAAATGCGTACCATCACGTTTCCGACTTTGATAAAGGTCGGATTGTAGCCTTTCGCGATTGCGGTTTATCGTATTGCGACACTGCTGCTCGCGTTGGTCGAGATCCAATGACTGTTAGCAGAATATGCAATCGGTGGGTTCAGGAGGGTAATACGTAACGCCGTGCTGGATCCCAACGGCCTCGTATTACTAGCAGTCGAGATGACAGGCATCTTATCCGAATCGCTGTAAAGCATCGTGCAGCCACGTCTCGATCCCTGAGTCAACAGATGGAGAAGTTATCAAGACAACAACCATGTGCAAGAACAGTTCGACGAGGTTTGCAGCCACATGGACTATCAGCTCGGAGACCATGGCGCGGTTACCCTTAACGCTGCATCACAGACAAGAGCGCCTGCGATGGTGTACTCAACGACGAACCTGGGTGCACGAATGGCAAAACGTCATTTTTTGGATGAATCCAGGATCTGTTTATAACATCGCGATGGTCGCATCAGTGTTTGGCGACATCGCGGTCAACAAACATTGGAAGCGTGTATTCGACATCGCCATACTGGCGTATCACCCGGTGTGATGGTATGGGGTACCATTGGTTACACGTCTCGGTCATCTCTTGTTCGCGTTGATGGCACTTTGAACAGTGGACGCTACATTTAAGATGTGTTACGACCCGTGGCTCCTCCCTTCATTCGACCCCTGCGAAACCCTACATTTCAACAGGAAACTGTATGACCGCATATTGCAGGTCCTGTACGGGCCTTTCTGGATATAGAAAATGCTCGACTGCTGCCCTGGCCAGCACTTTCCCCAGATCTCTCACCAATTGAAAACGTCTGGTCAATGGTGGCCGAGCAACTGGCTCCTCACAATACGCCAGTAACTACTCTTGACGAACTGTGGTATCGTGTTGAAGCTGTACCTGTACACGCCATCCAAGCTCTGTTTGACTCATTGCCCAGACGTATCAAGGCCGTTATTACGGCGAGAGGTGGTTGTTCTGGGTACTGATTTCTCAGGATCTATGCACCCAAATTGCGTGAAACTGTAATCACATGTCAGTTCTAGCATAATATATTTGTCCGATGAATACCCGTATACCATCTGCATTTCTTCTTGGTATAGCAATTTTAATGGCCAGTGGTGTACTTGTCTGTTTTTACTATACTCTATTAGCTGCTGGTGGTCTGTCATAATAAACGGCTGTATTTAGTACCAAATTATTTTGTTAATAGCAAAGCTGACGTTGTTCTGTAATTAATTCGACTGATGTTACGTAATTCATAGTTAAACTTTTTCTCGACAACAATAAAATTTTGCAAAATTTTACGTTGATGGCTTTTGGGATGGATTATTGCTGGCAAAATTAATTATATTCTGAAAACGATTCTTCAGATATTTACTGTTGGTAATGAAATGGTTTTACAAACGTTCAAATTGGACTTACTTTTTACAATAATCTTACAACTAGCATTGCGCAAACATACCTTCAGAATTCCTGAGTTTCTCAACAAAACTAAAAAAAATAATAATAACTGAATAATATTAGTTCCTCTTATAATAATAGTTAGCTGATGTCTCTGTACATCCGTTCATAATCTCTTGTAAATCATAGCTGGTGGCTGGCAAGCACACCGATCCTCTTAACCTCTCGCTTCAGACCTACCACCGACTCGCTTAACTTCTCGCTTACTACTGACTTCCTACGAAGGCTAAAGTGCGGTCTCTCCCGCCAACAATGCTTTATGGTGCAGACAATCCCTTCTACAATTACAAAATGTATGAATGCGCGGTCTTTCCCGCTCTTTTCTTAAAATGTTTCCCCCGCCATTTTTAAAATTTTATTAATGTGCGGTCTGTCCCCCGAACAATACTTTGGTGCAGACGTTTCCTGCTACCAAAATTATTTCCGGAATGACAAATATTAATTATTCCTACTTAATCCTATTAATAATATATAAACATCTTTCGTAAATTGTGATTTGGCAATAGACAATAGAAATACGCATGTCTCACACAAGTAAATTTACTTTTGTAACCAATCACTTAACCACTCACTTGACTTTGTAAATTTAGGCTTCACATTGTTTGTCGGAGTGGCATGGAAAACTTTCGCTAGGTTGCATAATGGAAAGTGGTGCGGTAGTAGAATAAGCTTTCAGACCTTACCTGCAAAAGTAGTTAACCAAGTAAATAAATAAACAGCAGTGCATCAACTCACAAAGACTTAAGTTCAGCATGTTAAATTAATCTTCTCCACGAAATGCACGCCCTCGAGCTACTGTGTATCTTGGGCGCAGTCGACATCCGTTGCCAAGAGAGTCTGGAGTGCGACGCCCCTCCCCTCTTCTTCTCCCCCACAGCCCGCCTTTCCTCTCCCCACCCCCTTTCGTCGCCGCTCTTCTGCTAATCAGCCATTCATGTCGTGTTTCCCGAGAAAACGGCCGCCACTATGCAAATGGATGCTCTCTTGGCTCCGAGATGTCGGCAAGTTGCGGTCCCGAAAGTCGCGGAAAACTTGTAGCGACGGCGGCACCGCCTTTGAAGTAGCGGAGCGACTCGCTTTCTGAGCGGAGCTCCATCCAGCTAATGAAATTCTCGCCTTAAATTCGGCGGAAAAAGCGATTGCTGACTCGCCAGTTCCACGGCTCGCCATTGTTTGTCCGACTCTCATCTGAATGCCGGAGGCACGAGCCCTTCTCCGACTGATTTCTTTACAGCGGCTCAGACTCGGATGAGTTCCGCGCATCTGGGCAATAATTTCGTTACTGCAGACGAATTAAGAAAGTTTTTCTGCTGGCGGACGGACGAGGAGGCACGTTTATCTCTTGCTTGCACAAGTAATTTAAAGCTCAGGAATATCACTTTTTGGAAATTAAATTTTTTGAAAGAGACGCAGCGGAACCCCCTCCCCCATCATTACAGAGGAAGCGACGAAGTCAGAGTACGCGATTATGGGAAAGTTAGGCAGGTAAATCTTTCATTTCTTGTGTAATATTAACAGACGCCAGTCGTCATTTTTTCATTTTCCCATTAACCTGGCAAACGGGAGCTGTACAAAATGTTCTCGAATAATGTCGGAACTTGTCGTAGCCAAAAATACGATATACCCTCCTAAAATGAATTGCTCGTATGACACTGATGGACGGAAGTCCCCACCTGGGAGAAGTTCAGTCGCCGGGTAGGAAGTCTTTTGAACTGACGCCACATCGGGCGACTTGTGCGCCGATGTTGATGAGATGATGATGAAGACAACACCCAGTCCCTGAACAGAGAAAATCTCCCACATGGCCGGAAGTCGAACCTCCCTGCAGGGAGTCAGACGCGCTGACCACTCTCTTAAGGGAACAGGCGCTCATTCCTGAGAAATGCGGTAACTTCAGAAACGAAACAGATTACGCTTAGTTCCAACTCGTCCGGCAAAAAACCAAATGAAGCAGAATGGCAAAAGCACAGGGTTGTCACGAACCGCGGCGGATATTTAACAGCTTAATGTTCACCTCTATTCTTACGCCAGGCCCAAAAAGATTAAGGACAGTGTGCGAGGGCGTGCTGGAAAGTAATTCCTCAGAATTTTATATGCGAAAACCAGTAAAGGTTTTCAAATATAGCAAACGTTATTAACATTCCACGTTTTATTCTTCATGTCTACAGGTTTGCCGCTTCCTGCCGCTCGAGGGCTCCGAACTTTTAGCGTGTAACATGGCGGTGTGTAGTGTAACTCTTTCAATGTGTGGGAAGCAGTGTACCGTAATCTATTTTCGAATATGAATGTCATGTCGACAAACGGAGCGATCTCCCCTCAGCAAGACAATGTATACACGATCGCTGCAACGCCTACAACAACCTGACGTATTGGCTTCACTGTCATCTATCCTCCTCCACACACTCCCGACTTGGCCCCATCCGATTTTCATCCATTTTCAGACCTAAGCCAACACCTCCGATATTTTCACGTAGATAATGATGAAGTGGTGCAAGCATAGGTAAGATTGTGTCTCCGTCAATAATGTCAAACATTGCACGAGAGGCGCTCAATAAGTTCCATAATCATAGAGGATATTTCTTTCTGAAATAAGGTTGGTTTTATTCAGAAATGTGATACACCATATTCATAATGTGACCGTCTTACGCCACCTTACAGGGACGGCCTAGAAGCCCGCATTGTACCCCTCCACTGGTAGACGTCGGAGCCAACTTCTTGGAAGGTACGAGATTCTGGGTGTAGGGTGGGTGAGGAAGATCGTCCAACGAAGTTTTATGAGCTCCTCCCGTGTGCGCAGACTTGTGTGGGGCCTTTCATTGTCATGGAGAAGGAGAAATTCATTTGCATTTTGCGGCGACGAATACTCTAATTTCATTTCTTCAGTTTCCTGAGGGTAGCACATTACGCTTCAGAGTTGACCATTGAGCCTTGAGGGAGTACATCAAACAAAATTAGCCCTTCAGAGTCTCATGTCTTTACCAGTTGAGGACAGGGCTTTGAATTTTTTGTTAGGAGGTGTGCCGGAAGCTGGTGGCCGAGCGGTTCTAGGCGCTACAGTCTGGAACGGCGCGACCGCTACGGTTCGAATCCTGCCTCGGGCTTGGATATGCGTGATGTCCTTAGGTTAGTTAGGTTTAAGTAGTTGTAAGTTCTAGGGGACTGATGACCTGAGATGTTAAGTCCCATAGTGCTCAGAGCCATTTGAACCATTTGTTAGGAGGTGTGGCGCCTCGCCAAGGACTGTCGTTATGCTTTCGATTCGACGTGACGAGCACACGTTCGATAACAAATGGTTACGATCAACCTAGTAACACGCAGCAATTCTGTGCAGATGGTACTTCACTGCTTTTTGTGGTCTTCTGTTGGGCGGGGTGGAGCCCACCGAGCACGTCTGTTTAACCAACGACATGTTTTTTATTGTAATCCATCGATCACCTTGAATGAGAGTGTTCTAGCACTACAGGAGTCACAGCCGTGCGCGGCCGTCGCCATGCTGGAGATCGGACAGGTTTACGTGACCTTGTTGCGACGATAACAAACAACTCACCCAGCGACCCACCGTGCTTTCGTTCGCTGTCAGGTCTCCGTAGTCATTCTGCAAGCTCCAGTGTTCATCTCCGATGCTCTGCTTTCTGTCAAAAGAAACTGAATGACAACTCTGTGCTTGGAACGCTCCTCTGTTTATTGTAATCCATCGATCACCTTGAATGAGAGTGTTCTAGCACTACAGGAGTCACAGCCGTGCGCGGCCGTCGCCATGCTGGAGATCGGACAGGTTTACGTGACCTTGTTGCGACGATAACAAACAACTCACCCAGCGACCCATCGTGCTTTCGTTCGCTGTCAGGTCTCCGTAGTCATTCTGCAAGCTCCAGTGTTCATCTCCGATGCTCTGCTTTCTGTCAAAAGAAACTGAATGACAACTCTGTGCTTGGAACGCTCCTCTGTTACACACCGCCATTTTCAAGACTACACATAGCGCCGCCACCTATGAGTGGTTCGGTAATTGTTAAATGTAAACAGAGATGAAAATCTTTGGATCGCTGTAATAGAGGTTGTAGCATAAGGCAGAGTTAGGTGAAGATACGAACTAGGTGGTAGAGGGGAGTAATTCCTTGGAGCTGCAGATAATCTCAACTAGTAACAGCGAATACATTGGCGGTTCGATTTATAATGTTAAGCTGTGCACACTGTAGTATCGATTCCTATATAGGCTAAAGCAGAAACACATTCTACAATAATTCATCCGAAACAGACCGAGAATAAAATATGTGTTACATTATTGATCACTCCTCGTACAATAACGGTCTCGTTTGGAGAAATTAGTTCGTCGACAGGATGGCAATGTTGGGAAATAAATACACTGAGAGAAAGAAAATCGCAACACCAAGAAGGTTATGAAGATGGCATCTATTTTGTTGCCTACATAGTTCCCAATAGTCAGTGCGTACACAGCTTTCCCACTAGAGCGCGTCTCGTTAAGCACAACAGCGCAGGCGCTCGTCCATCTCCACACTACGAGATGGCGCTCCCTTAGAGACGGACCAACTTCTGCTTCCGCCGATCCGTGTATTAATATGTAACGCAGCCAATGCGATTGCTGCTAACGTAGAACCTTTTCTCCTCGCGGATCACACTCGCACAGCGATACCTGAACGCGCGAGGTATTATAACGAGTCTACAGACCTCCGATTAATTAGTTTGCATTTGTGTGCACCAGTCTGCATTTGTCTGTACCAGTCTATAGTCAAGTTTCAGTCTCCGCCTAATAATATTACCATATTCCTGTACATAGTCATTAATATAAATGTATAGACACTTTGTCAAGTATCAGAGATATGTGAGAATAAGATTAACTTACCAAGACCATAGGAACTTCAGATTGTCAATTGTAAACAGCATCCAGAATCAAGTTATATAATGTCTACACTTTTTATTATTTTAATAAATGTGTGCGAAATTTATTCAAGTTCTGTTTAAAGTTGGTCACCGTCAATCTGCTACTCTAAGCGTGCAAGTGGCATTTCTATCGTCTGACCTAATGGCAGAAGATAAACACGCCACGGTAAGACCACACGACATATTGCTGACACTCGCCTACTACGTTACAGCGACAAGTCAAATAATCTGATGATGTGTGTACCGATGGTCTTACAGTACGCACACCACTTATTCTTTCGGACATATCGTTTAAGGCCTACCGGCAGATCACCTTCTTCAGTGCGGATGCATACGATTTGCCTGAACTCTTACCGGACTCGGTGTATTGTCTACCGCGAGTCACGGGTATAATGGCAGGGGCACTACGAATGTAGTGTGTGGACTGTAAGTTGAGCATGTGGGTCTCACGGCGAGCGTGCCAGCGATAAATCCCTGCAGTCGCACTATCCTCTGTGCCCTCGGTGGCTCATAAGCTTCTGCCATGTCAGCAGGAAATCCCGGTTCGAGTCCCGGTCGGAGCACACATTTTCAGCTGTCCCCGTTGATGTATATCAACGCCCGTCAGCAGCTAATGGTATTGATTTACTTGTAATTTCTCACCAAGAAGGAGTCGTGCTACAGAAACTAAACCTACTAGGCTCGTTTCTACATCTGAAAGATGGTGTGTATTCAGATTTCGCCCCAGTCGCGTGAAAGTGGAGCATCACTATGAAGATGAAAATTAATTTGCTTTAAATGCAGGCTATAACGGTCGTGAGCATTAGTTACCTTAGAGAATAAGGGTGGTGAGCTGATGTTAATCAAGAATGCCGTTAAGGTACGAAACACAAAATTATCGATACTTCACTTATTTTGAAGGAGGTCATGTAATTGGGCTACGAAGAGCTGGATGGCTCTTCTGCGACATTGGAGGAAGACTTGGCAGGAATGTAGTCACTGTAAGTATTGGTTGGAAGCAGTGGTCACGGAAATGTACGGTCGCAAGAGGTCTAGACTCAGGAGGACCACCTGTAGCTAGTGAGAGTGGAGACCACAGTGTTCAGTTTATGGCTCTGACGCACCTTACTGTAGCTGCAGCAGCAATTTGAACAGCGGTTGCCACAACAGTGACACAACGAAATGCTGCAAATTGTTTACTTCAAGGACAGCACCGAGACAAAACACTATGTAGCGTGCGTGTCTCTGATCCCAAACCACCACCATTTGAGACTTCAGTGGAGAGTACATTGGAGGACAGGGTGGAGATCTGTTATGTTGTGTGTTAAAACCTGGTTCTGCCACGATGCTAGTGGTGGCCGTATCTTCGACAGAAGAAGGCCAGTTGAAGGTCTCCGTGTTAAACACGCTGGATCTATACCTGGAGGCATCTCTTGGGTGTCGACAAGTTGCCTTGGCCTGCTAGATCTCCAGGTCTGTCTCCAATCGATCACATGTCCAACATCATCGGACATCATCTCCAGTGCCATCCTCAAACAGCATTAACTGTTCCTGGTTTGACTGAGCAAGTGCAAGGGACATGGAAACCCAACTCACAAACTGACATCCGGCACCTGAAAAACACATTGCGTGCTCGTCTGAATGTTTGCAGTCAACATGATGGTGGTTACGGAGATTATTGATGTACCAATATTTCACAACTGCAATGGTTTATCTCGCGTTTACATTAACTTGGGATCTTGCAGTGTCAATCACTTAAATATGTTACACAGACAACTGTATTTCATTACTCTATATTATTTCTTCTGGTGTTGTGATTTTTTCCGCCAGTTTATGTACACATGAAGAATAAAGGTGAAGAAGAAATGTAATTAATTGAAATCCTCAGCTGCCGACAGGCGTTGTTGATATACCTCGATGGGGACAGCTGAAAACGTATGCCCCAACCACGACTCGAACCTGGGATCTCCTGCTTACATGGCACACGCTCTATCCGTCTGAGCCACGGAGGACACAGATGAATAGCGCAACTGCAGGGACTTAATCCTTGCACGCTCCCCATGACACCCACATTCACAACTGTCAACAATCTACATCTGTATATCAACAACACCTGTCAGCAACTGAGGACTTCAATTAATTGCATTTATTCTAGAGAAGCTGCACGGTAATCAGTGGTATCTGTTCTTCCGAGAACAGTTACTATCTTCAAATATACTTAAAGGCTATCCGGCCATTGACCTTCATCTGCACGAATGCGCACAGGTTGCCCCAACTCTTACGGGAATCGTCACCTTAGTTGGCGCGAGTAATGATGGCTCTGAGCACTATGGGACTTAACATCTATGGTCATCAGTCCCCTAGAACTTAGAACCATTTAAACTTAACTAACCTAAGGACAGCACACAACACCCAGTCATCACGAGGCAGAGAAAATCCGGCGCGAGTAATGAGTGGATGGGCAAATATCTATTATGAACATTACATATGTAGCTTGTGGACAGTTGGGAATCTGCGTCTCACGGGGAGTGAGCAAGGGACAAGGCCCTGCAGTTGCGCTATTCATCTGTGTCCTCGCTGGCTCAGATGGATAGAGCGTGTGCCATGTAAGCAAGAGATACCAGGTTCGAGTCCCGGTCGGCGCACACATCTGCAGCTGTCCCCATCGAGGTATATCAACAACATCCATTGGCAGCTGAGGGTTTCAATTACTTATCATTTATTCTAGAGAAGCTGCACTGTCATCAATGGTATCTGTTATTTCGCAAACAGTTGCTATCTTCATATAAAGGTCTATGATGATAATAACGTTTGTATTTTAGTGAAAAGCTTCAAGAGTTTCGACACGAAATTTCGGAGGCATTACTTCTAATCACGCCTACGTATGTGGACACACGTCCATCAAACAAGGCAGCATGAAGCAGGTCTAGAACTACAGAATACACCTCTCGCGCCGCACAGACTAAGGGAAGTGGCGATTCTCCAGTAGACTTTCGGACTTGCCACACTAACATGATCCATCCGATTCCGGCGAGCGGACGTGCATTGCAAGCCACCCAGCAAGGCTCCTTCCGTGTTCAAAAATGGTTCAAATGGCTCTGACCACTATGGGACTTAGCATCTGAGGTCATCAGTCCCCTAGAACTTAGAACTACTTAAAACTAACTAACCTAAGGACATCACATACATCCATGCCCGAGGCAAGATTCGAACCTGCAACCGTAGCAGACGCGCAGTTCCGGACTGAAGCGCCTAGAACTACTCGGCCATAGTGGCCGGCCCCGTCCGAATTACTCGACCCTCAGCAGACAGAACCAGTGTGAGCTGCACGCGTGCTTAAATGACACACGGAGAAACCGTAGCCAAGCGACGAAACCAAAAGAGGTTGCACAAGCAGAGGAATCGATACGACAGTGTGCACAGCTAACATTATACACTGATCCTCCAATGTATTCGCTATTACTAACTGAGATTAACTGAAGCTCAAGGAGTTCCTACCCTCTACCAGCGAAGTCGTACACTCCTGGAAATTGAAATAAGAACACCGTGAATTCATTGTCCCAGGAAGGGGAAACTTTATTGACACATTCCTGGGGTCAGATACATCACATGATCACACTGACAGAACCACAGGCACATAGACACAGGCAACAGAGCATGCACAATGTCGGCACTAGTACAGGGTATATCCACCTTTCGCAGCAATGCAGGCTGCTATTCTCCCATGGAGACGATCGTAGAGATGCTGGATGTAGTCCTGTGGAACAGCTTGCCATGCCATTTCCACCTGGCGCATCAGTTGGACCAGCGTTCGTGCCGGACGTGCAGACCGCGTGAGACGACGCTTCATCCAGTCCCAAACATGCTCAATGGGGGACAGATCCGGAGATCTTGCTGGCCAGGGTAGTTGACTTACACCTTCTAGAGCACGTTGGGTGGCACGGGATACATGCGGACGTGCATTGTCCTGTTGGAACAGCAAGTTCCCTTGCCGGTCTAGGAATGGTAGAACGATGGGTTCGATGACGGTTTGGATATACCGTGAACTATTCAGTGACCCCTCGACGATCACCAGAGATCGCTCCCCACACCATGATGCCGGGTGTTGGCCCTGTGTGCCTCGGTCGTATGCAGTCCTGATTGTGGCGCTCACCTGCACGGCGCCAAACACGCATACGACCATCATTGGCACCAAGGCAGAAGCGACTCTCATCACTGAAGACCACACGTCTCCATTCGTCCCTCCATTCACGCCTGTCGCGACACCACTGGATTCGGGCTGCACGATGTTGGGGCGTGAGCGGAAGACGGCCTAACGGTGTGCGGGACCGTAGCCCAGCTTCATGGAGACGGTTGCGAATGGTCCTCGCCAATACCCCAGGAGCAACAGTGTCCCTAATTTGCTGGGAAGTGGCGGTGCGGTCCCCTACGGCACTGCGTAGGATCCTACGGTCTTGGCGTGCATCCGTGCGTCGCTGCGGTCCGGTCCCACGTCGACGGGCACGTGCACTTTCCGCCGACCACTGGCGACAAATCGATGTACTGTGGAGACCTCACGCCCCACGTGTTGAGAAATTCGGCGGTACGTCCACCCGGCCTCCCGCATGCCCACTATACGCCTTCGCTCGAAGTCCGTCAACTGCACATACGGTTCACGTCCACGCTGTCTCGGCATGCTACCAGTCTTAAAGACTGCGATGGAGCTCCGTATGCCACGGCAAACTAGCTGACACTGAAGGCAGTGGTGCACAAATGCTGCGCAGCTAGCGCCATTCGACGGCCAACACCGCGGTTCCTTTTGTGTCCGCTGTGCCGTGCGTGTGATCATTGCTTGTACAGCCCTCTCGCAGTGTCGGGAGCAAGTATGGTGGGTCTGACACACCGGTGTCAATGTGTTCTTTTTTTCCGTTTCCAGGAGTGTATTATCACCTAACTCTGCCTTGTGCTGCAACTTCTATTACAGCGATCCAGAGATTTTATTCCCTGATTACATTTAACAACTATTGATTCAGTGCATTCACGTAGATTCTCTTTTTTTCCATCACTGCCAGGCAACGTCGGTGACTAAACAGGAACTAAGGTTACTGGCCTTGGTTTTCTGTCAATTCTAATGACAGTAAGGCTGTCACTCGACTATTCATAGTCACTCATTCTGTAGCCTGCGCTCCTGTTCATAGTAAATCCTACTCCCATTACGCTCGTTTTATTTTCAGCTACTACTGAAGTTATACTACACTGACGGTCCAAAGAAACTGCTACAGGCATACGTATTCAAATACAGAGATATCCAACAGGCAGAATACGGCGCTGCGTTTGTCAACGCCTATGTAAGACAAGTGTGTGGCGCAGCTGCTAGATCTCTTACTGCTGCTACAATGGCATGTTATCACGATTTAAGTGAGTTTGAACGTTGTGTTACAGCTGGCGTGCGAGCGATGAGACACAGCATCTCCGAGGTAGCGCTGAAGTGGGGATTTTCCCGTTCGACCACTTCACGAGTGTACCGTGAATATCACGAATCTGGTGAAACGTCAAATCTCCTACATCACTGCGACCCGAAAGAGATCCTGCAAGAACGGGATCAACGACGGCTGAAGACAATCGTTCAACGTGACGGAAGTGCAACCCCTCCGCAAATTGCTGGTGATTTCAGTGCAAGGGCACCAACAAGTGTCAGCATGCGAATCATTCAACGAAACATCATCATTATGGGCTTCCGGAGCTGAAGGTCCACTCGTGTCCCCTTGATGACTGCGCAACACAGTGCTATACGCCTCGCCTGGGCCCATCAACAGCACCATTAGACTGCTGGTGACTGGAAGCATGTTGCCTGGTCGGACAAGTCTCGTTTCAAATTGTACCGAGCAGATGGACGTTTACGGGTGTGGAGACAGCCTCATGATACCACTGACCGCGCAGGTCAGCTGGGGACTGTTCAATCAGATAGAGGCTCCGTAATGGTGCGGCGAGTGTGCAGTATTTGACCACTGATACGTCTAGATATGAACTCTTACAGTTCACACTTACGTAAGCATCCTGCCTGATCACCTGCACCTATTCATATCCATTGTGCATTCCGACGGATTTGGACAGTTTCAGCAGGACAATGCGACACCCCACACAACCAGAATTGCTACAGATTGGCTGCAGGAACAATCTTCTGGCTTTAAACACTTCCGCTGACCAACAGACTCCCCAGACATAAACTTATTGCGCATATCTGGGCTGCCCTGCAACGCGTTGTTGCTCAGAAGAGATGTCAACCCCCTCGTACTCTTTCGGATTTATGGGCACCCTGCGGGATTCATGATGTTAGTTCCCTCCAGAACTACTTCAGACACTAGTCGAGTCCATGCCACGTCGTATTGCGGCACTTCTTCGGGGCCCTATACGATATTAGGCAGGTATACCTGTTTCTCTGGCTCTTCAGTGTACAATCGCTACGTATAGCAGCTGCAGGGATAGTGGTTTATTTAATTTACTTATTCGTATGGCTCACGTGCAGTTTAAAATTACAGGTACGTAACATTAGTAATACTATGTTGTTGTTGTTGTTGTTGTTGTTGTTGTTGTCTTTAGTCCTGAGACTGGTTTGATGCAGCTCTCCATGCTACTCTATCCTGTGCAAGCTTCTTCATCTCCCAGTACCTACTGCAACCTACATCCTTCTGAATCTGCTTAGTGTATTCATCTCTTGGTCTCCCTCTACGATTTTTAAACTCCACGCTGCCCTCCAATGTTAAATTTGTGATCCCTTCATGCCTCAAAACATGTCCTACTAACCGATCCCTTCTTCTAGTCAAGTTGTGCCACAAACTTCTCTTCTCCCCAATTCTATTCAATACCTCCTCATTAGTTACAGGAATGTGGAAATACAAAACTACGTATTAAAGAAACTAAACGTAAATGTCCAGGTTCCTAATCCATATAAGATTAGACGGCGCTCACAGTAAAGATTGAGCAATCATTCTTTCCGCCCTCCATACGTTAACGGATTGGGAAGAAGCCCTAATAACTGCTGCATGATAAATACTCTTTATGCACTTTATAGTGGTTAGCAGAGTATCGATCTAGATTTAGATCATAAACTGGTGAATCGCGATTTTCAGATCACTGAAATCAATTCCTCTTTCAACAAAAATTTTACTTATTTTGTGACTCGGTAGGTCAAACAGACGGCCGGGCTAATAGTGCAGCTGACACGTCACCCAAAACAATTACCGCACAGTCGTGACGATGACGGAAGCTTTTAATAAATAATAAAGTGTCAGCTGTCAGAACGGACAGAGCAAGTAATACATTATGTACCAAATGCATTTTATCAGTAACTTCTGTGACTGTTCACCAAAATTTCATTTTTACCAGGGGCGTTCAATAAGTAATGCAACACATTTTTCTTTCGCCAAATTTCGGTTGAAATAATGCGGAATGTGTTGTGATACATTGCGGAAGATCCCAGTTTCAGCCCTTATAGTTCTATGAAGTTCCGATAGTTGGCAGTGCTATACGTAGTCGTCGAAATGTCCACTGTGCCGGAGATGCGTTACAAGCAGAGAATTGTCATTGCCTTTCTTTTGGCGGAAAAACACAGCGTCCCAGATATTCATAGGCACTTGGAGAATGTCTACTGAGATCTCGCAGTGAACAAAAGCACCTTGAGTGGTCGAGCGAGGCGTCTCTCATACTCGCAACAAGATCGCGCAAACCACCTCCACCTTGCAGCTCTCTCCTCACACCTTCTGATTTCCGTCTGTTTGCCGCAAGGAAGGACGTATTCTTCGGGAAACAGTGTGCGGATGATGAGAAGGATATTGAGGCAGCAAGACGTTGGTTCTGATGTCGACAAGTAGAGTGGTACCAAGCTGGTACAGGCCCTCTCAGTGAAGCGGTATAAGGCCGCCGCATTGCTCATTGAACGGAGATTGTTTTTAAAAATGGGGTTTTGTAGCTAAAAGAGTCGAGAATAGTACTCTGTATTGAAATCCTGAATAAAACCAATCTGCTTTCGGGAAAAGTGTGTTGCATTACTTGTTACACGCCCCTCGTGTTACTTTACGTGGAACGCTACACTGGTGCTTTTGTTCCAGCTAACTGAGCTTCCATATGTTCATGACTAGATGACAGTGCTCTACATAGACTCGCACAATTTGTATGTATGTAGATTTGCCGAAACTAGCACTCTATTTGTTTAATTACCACGATCTGGGCGAAAAATGCTTCACCAAAAAAACGGTTATTTCTCTAAATAATTCCTACACTCTATGACAATATCACAGTTTTTCAATGAAACCATGCCTGAAACGACTGGTAAATGAGCCGAGGATTTGATCATATCTTTAGTACCAACTCTGAATATCCTAAGAGGATAATACAGCTATAACTTACATTTCAGTTGTGCCGAGTGCATTTAAAATGTTCCATTTCTTAACTTGAAGCAGTGACCTAAAAAGTGACAGTAATTATCTGGAAAGTGTCGCTCGTACGAAACTCAGTTTTTCTCACATGAACGAAAAGGCAGCAGGCGGACTCGATAGTCTACATCTACATCCATACTCCGCAAGCCACCTGACGGTGTGTGGCGGAGGGTACCCCGAGTACCTCTATCGGTTCTCCCTTCTATTCCAGTCAAAAATTTCCGGAAAGCATTTGACATGATGCACCATTGCAGACTGTTGACGATGGTACAGGCATACTGAAGACTTCTGAGGCAGCAGGACCCATTACGTTATCCTCGATGGCGTGTCTTCGTCAGAGAAAAAGGACACCGGTGTGAGTAACACTAGAAAGTGTGATGGAACTGCTTTCTCTATATACATAAATGATCTGTAGGACAGAATGAGCCATAATCTGCGGCTGTTTGCTGGTAACACTGGTCTACGAGAAGGTGCCATCGTTGAACGAATGACTTAGAAAAAATTTATAATAATGTTACAACTTATTACGTCAACGGTAGCTAAGATACCAGCATCTAAAACATATTCACGTTATCGGTTTCGGCAAATAATTGCGTACTTCAGATGTGCTTAATCCACGAAAAGCTTCGTACAGATCAACAAAGTTATAGAATATTTACAGAAAGTGGCTCTCCGATTGAAATCGTTCTCATGCAGCTAGTGTGTCAATGACGGTGGCTGAAGTTTGTGACGGTGTACTATTCGCCACACACAAGTACACCGCAATAAAATGACTGCAGCAATTTAAGTTAAGGGGACATGAGAAACACGATGTAATGAAGATAGAACACACACATCCACACTCTCTCTCGTTTCTGATCTTCAGCTGTTAACCGCCGCACCTCCCCGAACTACTTCCTTTTCTAAGTAGTTGGTTAGCTAGTAAGAACGTAATGGCTGGCCAAGGTACAGTCCGCAGCTGCTTCACTGGCATCGTGTCGGCTTCACTAATCATCAGCAAAATGTGGACGTACTTGCTGGGTGTGAATGCCATATTTATTCCATGTCAATATTCATGGAAGACAGATCCACGTTTCTTTGTGAATTCCGACCTGCCTTGTATGCCGCAGTGCAATAATGGATTATAAATCTCACCGAACATGACTCCAACAGCTCTACTAGGGAGCTTGTCGCTCCGTGACACCTGAAATTTTGTCTCTCGTCTGCGGGTCGTTTGGAAGGTAAACTGAATTGAACACCGTACTTAAATGAACATTCTGCCACCGGAACATATATGCACACAGTGAATTACACTACTGTTAGTGAAAATTGCAACACCCAGCAGAAGATTCAAATGGCTCTAAGCACTATGGGACTTAACATCTGAGGTCATCAGTCCCCTAGACTTAGAGCTACGTAAACCTAACTAACCGTTTACGTAGTTCTAAGTCTAGGGGACAGATGACAGATGTTATGTCCCATAGTGATTAGAGCCATTTTGAACCTAACAAACCTAAGGACATCACACACATCCATGCCCGAGGAAGGATTCGAACCTGCGACCGTAGCAACTGCGTGGTTCCGGAATGAAGCGCCTAGAACCGCTCGACCGAAGAGCCGGCCAGCCAGAAGAAATCATCCAAATCACTCTACAATCAGAAGATATGTAGAATAGTGGATCCAAAAGAAGGGATGTGTGCACATAGACCCAGAAGCTTTCATTTGGGGTGAACGGAAAGGGCAGTGCCGTGAAATCAAACTAAACGTGCAACCGAGTGCCGATTTGCCTCACCGACGGTGAAACGGGCAGACCGGCATGTGAGGGATCTCGAACAGGGCAGAATGATTGGTGAAGATCTGTCGTACCATGAAATTGCCGCTCGCATAGGATACGCTGCTGTGAGAGTTTTGAAGATGTGCAGAGAAGATGGTCGATCCTAGTGACGTGCGGGTACCCTACCACACAATGTGACCATAGCGTGGGACGACCATCTTGTGTACTAAGCTGTAACTGACAGAAAAGCTTCGTCCACAGTGTATGAAGCCATTGCCAATTGCGAATGATTTTTTTTTACTTTTTCCCTTTATTTCGCTTCTTTACTCTACTCTCGTGGTTTAGAATAAGTTTTGTTTTGTTCTGTACTAGAAAATGTACCCATGTTTCAAATTATTTACCCAGTTTAACGTATCACTTATTCAGTATTCAAAATTTCAACTTCTTTCTTTTGTTCTTCGTGGTGCTTTTGTTATATGCATCACGTGTAACTAAATGTAATATCTAGTGTGCTGTTATACGCACTGTGATGCAAGAGTGATGTTGCTAGATGCAGTCGACTATAGAAACTCAGTGCATACAGTACTGTGTATAAGCACGGGTACGTCGTGTAATATTCTAGTATAACGCATCGGGGAGAAATACACTAAAAATTATGGTCGAGTTCATATGTTTCAGACATGGCTTGGACTAGATATTAAAACGTTGTGCATGAAAATAATGGACTGTGTGAATACTGCGAGCTTCATGGGTGCTGTAAACATCAGTGACCGTGCACCCACAGGGAGACAATGATTGCCTTTGTAACACCAATATCGATTAGAAGTAAGTTTATACTATGCAAATGTGTATCTGTGATTATGAAGTGTTTGTTCTTTGTTAGTTAAGGTCATTGATTTGTGACAAAAAATTTAACGTTTAAATGATGTTCAAAAATTACGAAATTTTAAAGTATATGTATGTTCATAAAGAAGCTGGTTCGTGCGTAGGGGACTTGTATTGTGAAAAGTAAAAGCTGCAGGGAACTCCCTCCGCAACGGAAGTGGCTTGGTGCGAGGTAAAAGATGGTTTGGCGGTCGATCTGGGTGGCTACTTGGTGGGAACGGTACGCAGTCAGAGGCTAGCCGTTGCACAGTACACACCGAGGGTGCCAAGGGAGGCTTTTGGAATCCGTTTTGCATGGAAAACAGCCTCGGATGGGGATTTGGCTGTTGCATAGTACTCTAGGAAATACGGAATGGCTTTAACACGATAAAAATCCGTCGCCAAGAAGGAATTGTAAAGAGCATTCAACTTCAAGAGCCGTGAGTACAGTTAGCCGCCACTGCTCTATCAACTTCAGGCACACAGATACGTATGGACCAGTTAATTTGTGTGGGTGTTTTCAGTAATAATGCAAGTGCTATAAACTCGTGTTTTGAACCCTCACTTTATGCTAATCATGAACCTAAGCAGGATCCCCTTCCAAGTGTACAGAAAACCGAGTATCCTGTTTATAAGTAACTGGTGATTTGTTTCTGTGAATTAAATGTGCAAAAATTCAGTGGCAGAGAGTGTAAATGTTACTGTCTAAAATACCTGCTTCACTGGTGACGAAAAAGGCACATATATTAAACTTATTTGAAAAGTAATTTAGCCTTGATAGATTTCATCACAGATTTTTTTTTTAGGTTAATAGTGCTCAGTGTTGAGTAATTTGCTTTAAAGGATGAAAACATAAATTATTCCAAGTGGGGCTAAGAATTAATTTGGTTTAATCGAACTTTACTTCTGATAGAATCATAGAATTTGACTAGTGAGAAAATATCAGTTTATGGGTCCCCACTATATTAGTTTCATTTTTGAAAGGTATTTGGAATAGTATCGCTACTAAAGGAATCTTATAAATTTCCATAAATGGGAGTATAAACAGTGTAACTGTGGTATGAATTAATTCTATTTGTAGAGTTTATATGTCAGTTAAGTCAGAAACTTTTTCATATCTTACTTTCGTCCCGTGCTTCCTGCAGTAACGTCTCATTACTGAGTTGCATAATAATTCTGATTATAACTGTTATTATTATGAGTGCAGTACTATTTGCCTTTCTGTAATTACTGGCTTGTGCATTTATGGTAACAACTGCTATCCATAACTTAGATCGTCCTGTATTCGTGTGTATCTAGTGTAATTTTCAAAGGAAATCTTAATGAAAGTAACTTGGACAACTAGCATTCAATTTCCTTAAACATAACATTTCAGTTTCATATGCCTAATTAGGCTGGCAACCGTTTATTGTTTCATTCATTGTAACTTTACCGCTTTCATTATCCCCAAAGTAAAGCGCGTTTAGTTTTTCTACTAATTGCATTATATATAAAACATTGGTGTCCGATGCCCTTTATCCATTAGTCAAACACGCGGTCAAAACACAAAATTCCTCCCAGAGGTAACACTAATTTGTGTCACGTCAGGCATGTTAGTGAGATACAGCAAACGAAAGGAGCTAGTGTTATACCAGTGTTATACATTTATTACAACCAAAAGTGTCTGCAGCTATTTGAGGTGCATGGACTAATGTACTTCAAGATTTCGATTTTATTTGCAATTTAAAGAACTGCCGCACGCATTCAAACATTTACCGTCGTCGTGGAAATATTTAAACTGTGTACCACACGAAAGACTAGTTCGCCAGAATTCTGTATACGCCATCGTGATATGCATGCTAAAAGCGGACGAGCTGTAGTTTCGCGATCGGCGAGTTAAAGTGAATTTTACACCGTTTCAAAAACGTGTCCTGTTTGTTAATATCAGTGTCGTGTGGACAGTAGACTCTAACGTCATGGCTATACGAATTCCAACCTTTGTAGCAACAGCTACGTTCCACCAGTTTGTGACCGAAGCAATGCCACGGAAGATAATATTACCGTCTGGACAATCATATAACAAGCAAGGGAATGCATCCGTTTCAATTTCACGACTGAGGGAGCTAGTTTAATTACACCGCCGCCACCGACGTCACAACGCAACTACCATGAACAGATGACCTGGAACGCAAACCTCTCGCTCTCTCTCTCTCACTCAGCCAAGACTATGAATGTAATTTAACAGTTTCAATCGTAATTTTCGTTTCTTTGTAATAAGTTTCAAGCCGCAATTGCTATTTCTATAAATAAATGAAGTTTCAGTGAAGAGTATTAACGTTACTGACCTCAACATTAACAATAGTCGCTGCTATTCATCACCTCGTCTGTCATTTCTGTTTCACTGAAGCTGTTTTTGCCTGCGTTTTTGCGTAGGTTTTTGAGTGGTATGTTTTTATAGATGTATACAGTGCTTTTATCAGGCACAGTTACAGGTTGGATGATTATATGCAGTAAATTGTGAGAACTGTGACGTCTACCGTTAGTTTCCAACAAGAGCCAACCACTTGCAGCAAGGCTACTTACTCACTGCTGTTGTAAGGCACGAAACCAGAAGGGAACTTCATATTTGACAGCTGTTTAGCTACGAGAACTATGTTTACATTCCACCGATCGTCATACTGCAATATACTCTGGCCCGAATTAGGGTATACTTCTCTTTCGTAGTTACAAGTTACAATGGAGCTAATGGAGTTATATAATAGACTGTACCGGTGCTCTTCTCTCTCTCTCTCTCTCTCTCTCTCTCTCTCTCTCTCTCTCTCTCTCTCTCTCTCTCTCTCTCTCCCCGTCCTCTTTTTCTTAATTTTTTTTACAAGGTGCTAGATATACTTTTCATTTTACCAATCAAATTCTGCCACAGTTCGTTCCAGAAACTTTGGTAGAGAAATGAGTTCTTTTGAGTTCAAAATAATGAACATTTGCTTCATATTGCTTTTCCAATTTTTTCCAGGATTTTCTGAGTACGACTTCAAATTTTCCTTCAGAGACACCCGCGAGCGTCTTAGACGCTACCGTGATGAAAGCGATCGGGCAGATTGCACTGTTCACCAGAATAGTGGGTAAACGCCAAGTGTGACGGTTCGGGGCGCCATTGGCTACAGCGTGACATCTCAACTATGTACTGAGGGCACTATTTGTAGCAATCATAACATCATGGAGGTTTTACAGGCAGAGCCAGTGCCTCTCCAGCAGGCAACTGCACATGACATATTTCAGCAGTACAACGTCGAGTCACGTGCGTCGACGAATGTGCAAGCCTTCTTTAGGTTGAACTACGTGTATCACTGATTCCATGTCCCGCACGTTAACCTAACACGTCGCCCATTGGACATGTCTGCGATATCGACAGTTGACATCTTGTTCGTTATGGTCCTGTGAACAATGCCGATGCTTTGTGGCCGCGCCAACAAACCGTGTGGCAGAACACGCGATCTAGTGTTCAAGTCTTCCTCGATTCCACACCACGATATTATGACGGCTTCACAACATACTGAATTCTCTTGGTCAGAGTACTTGTACAGTTATACAACATTAATCATTTGTTTATTACCGTGTCACTAGTCTGTTAAATAAATTTCGTTGTAATTAGATGTCTCCTTCTTAGTGGCGTAATTTTCACAAACGGTAGTGTATGTGCAGCAGGTTACAACCACTCCAAAGCCTTCGAAAGTTTCTAGCTCTCCAACTCAAATTAATAGATATTTGTCACTTTGAACCCTGATATAAGCTATCTCTTGCATATATTTTATTTATGTTAGGGTTGGAAAACCCATGAAGTCAATATCGCACATGAAGTCTTTTTTATTTGGGTTAACTAATACTTTCAGCTAACAACCTAGCCATCTTCAGGTTATAAAATATTTTCGATTAATGTTAGTACTATTACAGTTTCAAAGGTATTCTTTTTTTCTTTTTTTATGACAACATCCAGGCATGATGTAATTAGAAAAAGCTTTTCATCGTTCGTGATCAGTGTAATTGAACGATGGTTATAAAACAAAGGCGTAATGCCCGTTACAGCTTGTGTCAGATATTAATTTGTAACGACGCAATGAACGAATAAAAGCATTTTTAACTATGTCTAGTATGTAGGTGGTCATTTTAAGAAAGAATTCAAAGATGAGAGAAGCGGTAATGGCACCAACAATAATAGAGAATATTTTATAAGTGGAAGTTGGATAGACTGTTAGTCGAAACCAGTTACCAACTCAAAGATTATTTCATGTGCGAATTTGAATTCGTGGTTTTTAGGTGTCTAACATAAAAAATGATAGAAGTATGATTTAAATTGATTTGCGCACTGTCATTTTAAATGGAAGTAAGTTACATGATAATACTACTTTAAAAATTATAGCTCTCTGGTAAACACCTTAAGAAACTATGTTCGTAGCTCCACAGAAAGAGCGACTTTTCTTACACTTATATGTCTAAATAAATATTGTTTTGTAAATTTCAGAGAAAAAGACGTTTTCTGAAACAACTCGTAAAGGAAACTGTAACTGCCATCTGCAATGTGTTCATGGTTCCACGTTAACAGTATGTCTTCCCTCGACGCGCTGAGTAAACCACCCCAAAGCTTACAGAAATGCAGTGGTACAACACTTCAAATAGATCATGCCTAGTAAGGCACTGAGGCAATAGAACCGACTTTCAGAATAAGGATACCTGTATACACTTCTGGAAACGAAAACTGCTACACCACGAAGATGACGTGCTACAGACGTGAAATTTAACCGACAGGAAAACTATGCTCTGATATGCAAATGATAGCTTTTCAGAACATTCACACGAGGTTGGCGCCGGTGGCGACACCTAAAATGTCCTGATATGAGGAAAGTTTGAAACTTATTTCTCACTCACGAACAGCAGTTGACCGGCGTTGCCTGGTGGAACGTCGTTGTGATGCCTCGTGTAAGGAGGAGAAATGCGTACCATCACGTTTCCCACTTTGATAAAGGTCGGACTGTAGCCTAACGCGACTGTGGTTTATCGTATCGGGACATTGCTGCTCACGTTGGTCGAGATCCAATGACTGTTAGCAGAATACGCAATCGGTGGGTTCAGGAGGGTAATACGGAACGCCGTGTTCGATCCCAACGCCCTCGTATCACTAGCAGTCGAGATGACAGGCATTTCATCCGCATGGCTGCAACGGATCGCGCAGCCACGTCTCGATCCCTGAGTCAACAGATGGGGACGTTTGCAAGACAACAACCATCTGCACGAACAGTTCTACGGCGTTTGCAGCAGCATGGACTATCAGCTCGGAGACCATGGCTGCGGTTACCCTTGACACTGCGATGGTGTACTCAACGACGAACCTGGGTGCACGAATGGCAAAACGTCAGTTTTTCGGATGAATGCAGATTCTGTTTGCAGCATCATGACGGTCGCATCCGTGTTTTGCGACATCGCGGTGAACGCACATTGGAAGCGTGTATTCCTCATCGCTATACTGGCGTATCACCCGGCGTGATGGTATGGGGTGTCATTGGTTACACGTCTCTGTCACCTCTTGTTCGCATTGACGGCACTTTGAACAGTAGACGTTACATTTCAGATGTGTTACAACCCGTGGCTCTTCCCTTTATTCGATACCTGCGAAACCCAACATTTCAGCAGGATAATGCACGACCGCATGTTGCATGTCCTATACGGGCCTTTCTGGATACAGAAAATGTTCGACTGGTGCACATTCTCCAGATCTCTCACAAATTGAAAACGTGTGGTCATTGGAGATCGAGCAACTGGCTCGTCACAATGCGCCAGTCACTACTGTTGATGAACTGTGGTATCGTGTTGAAGCTGCATGGTCAGCTGTACCTGTATACGCCTTCCAAGCTCAATGCCCAGGCGTATCAAGGCCGTTATTACGGAGAGAGGTGATTATTCTGAGTACTGATTTCTGAGGACCTGTGCACCCAAATTGCGTGAAAATTTAATCACAATGCAGTTCTAGTATAAAATTTTTCTCCAATGAATACCCGTTTATCATCTGCATTTCTTCTTGGTAGGCAATTTTAATGGCCAGTAGTGTATTATTTACAAATCAAAGTAACGATCGCTGCGTCAACAGCCTCTGAAAAGAGGGTAACCTGAAATACTGTTTTGTAAATTTTAGAGAAAAAAAGACGTTTTCTGAAACAACTTGTAAATGAAACAATAACTGTCATCTGCAACGTGTTCATGGTTCTGAGTCCACGTTAACTGTGTGTCTTCCCTCGACGCGCTGAGTAAACCAACCCGAAGGTTGCAGAAAATCAGTGGTAGAACGCTTCCAACAGATTGTGCCTGGTAAGGAACTAAGTCAATCGAACTGACTTCCAGAACGAGGACAGCTGTATAATTTATTCTACCTTCAGCTGTGACAACCAGGTACCGACCTATCTCGCAGTCAAATGAGCCATTCACTACGTAGCGTTCCCCTCGAATTGCTACAGCTGGTTCAGGGCGGTGTTCTGGGGAAGTAGTTAGACTCACTGGGCAGTATACAGACGGGTTGGGCGGGAGCCGCATCAAAGGCGGTGACTCGCCTGTTGAGCGGCGAACTATAAGCGGTTAAGCCCCGCCGCGGAGCAGCGCCGGCCGAGTCAACTCGGCAACTTCTTGCGTCCGCATAATTCCCGCAGCCGGTGGTTCCCGAACTTGCCGCCGCCGCCGCGGGCAGCCGCTTCCGGCTGCCGCTGAGTGCAGCGTCTGCCAGGCGCCTCCCCTGCCCTACAGCAATCGCAGCCACCGAGCACCTCAGTACTGCTCCCGTGTTCACGGGATGTCTCCACTTACATCTAAAGTCTGTCCACAGACTTCGTTTGTTTTTTTTAATAAAAAATAGAGAAAACCATTATACTTAAAACATTCCATATCCTTGATCAAGATCGATATCCACTCCATCTGGCGGCCTGTGGATTACGGTTCTTCTGATACAACGATCCGATCCCTCCCCCCCCCCCCCCCCCCCCTTTTCCCGTTCCATTCGCAAACGGCGCGCTGCGAACCTGATTGTGGGTAGACCACATTAGTTCTATAAAAGTGGACATAAACAGTCCCTACCGCAAAAAGATACAGGGTGGCACACGAAATGTTTTACCATTTTGTTTTTCAATATAAACGTTATTGTCAATACAGTCTGAAAGGAACATATACTACATTGAAGAGCCGTCCATGGAGATTTGTTCTAACTCAGCACATGCTCAGTATGTCCACCATTTCGTTTCCTAACTTCCTTCAAACGAACACTGAAGTTAGTGTTTACCCTACGGCACTTGTCTTCCGTACTTTCACTGCATGCTTGAAGAATAAGTCTTCTGAGCTCCATTAAATCTTGTGGACGGTTCGGAAATTTTTTTTTCCTTTACGTACCCCCAAAGAAAAAGATCAATGGATTAAGGTCTGGACTAGTGGGGAGCCAATTTTGTCCGTCATTGAAGCGACCTGGAAACCTGAGTGAAATGATCCGCATGTCTAAATGCTCGTGTAGAAACTCCAACACAGTGTTTGCAGTATGTGGCCTTGCTCCATCTTGCATGAACCATTGCGTGTTGAAGGGCAAGGCAGTAGCAAGAAGCTGTGGAAAGAAGCTATGGTGAAGCATGCTCACATAACGCTCGCTGTTTACAGTTTCTTCAAAGGAAAAGGGTCCAATAAGTCCGTGACTGAAAATTGCTGCCCACGCGCTAATCCTCGGAGCATAATGTTGTCATTCATGAAGCACTGGTGGGTTCTCAGTGGCCCAAAAGCGTACATTTTGTTTGCTAACCACACTGTCTAATTGAAAAATTGGGCCTCGTCTGAAAACCAAACGTTGTTGAGAGTTTCTTCTCTATCCTCCACCCACTGAGCAAACAGTGGTCTCTGCTGCTTGTGTTCTTCAGTGACCTACTGTGCACAGGTCACCTTGTATGGGTACATATGGAGGTCACTTTTAAGAATGCGTTGAACGGAGCGTCTAGATATTCACAGTTGCACTGCTGCCTTTCTACACGATTTCCCGGGACTTCTCTGTACAGCAACTCGTACCGCTTCAATATTCTCCGGCGAACAGATAGGCTTAGGCCGAGGTCGCTTCACTTCCAATATTGTTCCTTCCTGTACAAATTTATCGTACAACCTGTGGATGGTCTTCTTGCAAGGGACCCATCGTGTGTTAAACTGTAGTCGAAAATGCCTCTCAGACACAACAAGGTTTTTCGTTTCATGAAAAAGTAACACAATTGGCAATCGTTGCTGTGTCGTCAGGCTTCCATTGTCAGCCATTGCTGCTTACTAGTCTCCTAGGAGCAGTATTATGAATTACACGTCATTTCGCAACTCATTTGTTTTTCCACGCTCTGCTGGTACTGCTGTAGAGATCCCAGCGGGATATCTAACGTGCTTCATAAATTGTGAAAGAAACAATTGGTAACACATTTCGTGCGCGACCCTGTATTTTTAACCATCCTTAGATACTCGTACCATGATGGTAGGCAGTGGCGGTTAATAGAGCGGTTGTTGCTGCTCCTCGAACGTGAACTGCTCTACTGTAGTTCCAACATCCGCTCCCTTAACCAGCACCGCCTACTATCACGGTACGAGGATGTGAGGATGGTCAAAAACTGACCAAAACCGGTTACCTTCACAGTAATTATTGTCGCGGTCGAGACTGAGTGTCTCCATTTTTAAAGTAATTTTTACCAGACCGTTGTTCTCCACGAGAAATATTTTCAAAAATTTATATCAGTTCTAATTTCTCGAATTTTCACGTTGGCGTCATTCCTTCTTTTTCTCCTTCAACTGTTTCCTCTTCTTCTCCTCCTCCTCCTCCTCCTCCTCCTCCTCCTCCTTCTTCTTCTTCTTCTTCTTGCCGCGTCAGATTATCCGAGCGGTGTTAGGCGCTGCAGTCATGGACTGTGCGGTTGGTCCCGGCGGAGGTTCGAGTCCTCGCTCGGACATGGGTGCGTGTGTGTGTGTGTTTGTTCTTAGGATAATTTAGGTTCAGTAGTGTGTAAGCTTAGTGACTGATGACCTTAGCAGTTAAGTCCCATAAGATTTCACACACATTTGAACGTTTTTCTTCTGATTCTTCCTTTTGTCCTAGGTTAAATATTGTTGGTCTGCTCTGAGGTTATCGCTTCGTCTTTTCATTTGAACGGAAAATATTTCTTTTATTATCCTCAATCTCCAGTTCATCCATCCCGTACATGTCTTCGTTCCATTTACGCTTTACCTTGTGTACCTACCCATCAATGAATTACAGTTTACGTCCTTTTGTAATGCTTTCACTTCTCTCTCTATCTCTCAGTGTCTTTCCTGTAATTCTTCGCAGAATTTTCATTTCCGTGGTTTCCAAAAAGTATTTTTGTTGTTGAAGTTTCCGCTCTTATCTCTGTTGTGAGTGATGATTGGTCTCAGAACTGTTTGATATATTGTTACCTTTTCATCTTTTACAATATGCTTGTTTTTCCAAATAATATCAGTTAAACACCCTGCTATTTCTGCTTTTTCTCCTTGTTCTCTAACTTTCTCTTCAACATTTCCACTGCTCCACAGTTCAACAACAAGATATTTATATGGCATTGCCTCTTAAATAATTTTTCCGTTCCCTTATAGACCTAACTAATTCCACTGATGTGGTCATACATTTAGTTTTTGGAGTAGGTAGGACCATATTAAGATTGCTGGCTGCCACGTTAAATATATGTAAAAGTTTCTAGAGGTTAACATCTCATGCATCCAGGCTGCTGACAATAGTATACAGAAGAATGGAATAGAAAATGTAGGATCTGTTAGATGACGATTAGTTAACTTTAGAAAAGGCAAAGGCACCAGAGAAGCAATTCTGAAGCTGACCTTGATACTGGAAGCAAAACTGAAGAAATATCGCGACACATTCTAAGATTTGTCTACCTGGAAAAGCGTTCCGCAATGTAAAATGTTGCAATATGTGCGAAATTTAAAAAAAAGGATGGGGGGGGGAGTAAACTTCAGGGAGAGACTGGTAATATCCAATATGTGAAAAACGATGATGGGACAGTAAGACAAGAAGACCAAGAGCAAAGTTCTCGGTTTAAAAAGGTTGTAAAACAGGGATGTAGGCCTTAGTGTTCAATCTATACATCGAAGGAGCATTGACGGTATTAAAAGAAAGTTTCAAGAGTAGGATTAAATTTCAGGGTGAAATGATAACAATTATAAGATTCGCTAACGACACTGGTATCCTCAGTGAAAGTGAAGATGCATACAGGGTGTACTGAATGGAATGGACAGTCTAATGAAGACAGAATATGGCTTAAGAGTAAATCGAAGAAAGACGACAGTAATAAGATGTATCAGAAATAAGAACAGCGAGAAACTTGACATCAGGGCTAAGCCGCAAAATAACCCATGATGGACGGAGCAAGGACAAAATTAAAAGCAGGCTAGCATTGGCAACAACGGCATTCCAGGCCAAGAGAAATCTATTTGTATCAAACATTGGCCTCAATTAGAGGAAGAAATTTCTGAGAATGTAGGTTTGTGTCACAGCACTATATCGCAGTGAAACATGAACTGTAGAAAAACCGGAACAAAACTGAATTAAAGCAATTGAGAAGTGGTGCTGCAGAAGAATCGTGTGTGCTGGTAAGTTAAGAAAGAAGGAGATTATCTGAAGAGTGAGTAAGGAAAAGAATATATGGCAAACGCAGACAAGAAGAAAGAACAGGATGAAGTACATTTACTAAGATATCAGGGAATAATTTTCATGGCACTATAGGAGTTGTGAGGGAAGAAAACTGGAAACTACAACAAACTCAAAAAAGACCTACATTTGAGCTCAGGAAGTTTATTTTATTTTTTTTTTTCTTTTACTTTGACCGACTTCCAGTCGGTGAGCATTGGTATAAAATATTTTTACGTTTTGGCATAATGTTACCTCCCGCCCCCACAGGCAAGTTTCACGTTAAAGATTTTATGACCAGCGCCTAATTAGATACACAATATTTATTGACGGTACCCGGACACCCTTCTGTAACCTGTTATGGACCACTCGATGACACGAGAGACTGACCCACCAGTAGGAAAGGCAGTGAGTATCGCATTCTCAGAAGAGCAGCAATAACAACAGAATGGGTAGGTCAAATGAATGCAGTTACTTCGAAATTGAGCAAGCCAGTTGATGTCACTTATACAACAAATCCACCAGGGATGCTGTATCCATTACAATGCTGCCCTAGGTTACTGTTGGTGATGTGACCGTGATGACGGAAGTAACAAATACAGGCAAAGCAAGGCCAATAGGCCTCAAATACTGACGGAGAGGGACCGGCAAGCAGTGAGGGCGGTGGTTGCAAGAAGTCGAATGAATTCAGTGGACTGACTCGTGATTTCATACCTGTGATACGCAAAATGGTCTGGCAGCTCATCATGCGCCGCACATTTCTAAGTGACGCTTGTTTTGATGTAAAGAGCTACGCAACTAGGCAGTGGACGACTGGAACCAAGTGATTTGGAGTTAAGAATCACGCTGTACCGTATGGAAATACGACGGAAAATTACCGGTTTTACGAATGCGTATAGTACGATACCTGTGATCATATTCCAGAAGTGAAGAAGAGACGATATGGTTATGGAGGTTGTAAACGGACATCCTCCTCTAGCATTACTTTTCCTCAACCGTAGCAGTCGATACCAGAATTTGTTTTCAAATTTTGGACACCTCAATGTTAAATCAGCTGTTTTTCTGAAAAATTTCTTATGATTTTATACATAATATGTCAAAATGGTTCAAATGGCTCTAAGCGCTATGGGACTTAACATCTGAGGTCATTAATCCCCTAGAACATAGAACTACTTAAATCTAACTAACCTAAGGACATCACACACATTCATGCCCGAGGCAGAATTCGAACCTGCGACCGTAGCGGTATCGCGGTTCCAGACCATAATATGTTACATTTCAAGCTAAAATTTATGAAAAGAAACTACTTCGTTTTCGTTGTTACAATCGATACGTACTAGCTCTGAATGTACAGTTGAAATTCTTTTTCTTGGTACATTTGAAATTACTAATTATCTGCCAAATTTAAAAATTATATTATTAATTACGCAATCTAGTATTGCTTATTATGTTTATTTCTGGATTCATTTATAAAATTATAACGTAAACTAACAGGAATTCATTTGTCAAGAAAAATTCTCAACCGTTTGGAACACTGTTATTACCGCAGAGTGAAGTGGTAGTAAGCACGCCTCCGATGTGATTGGGCGTATTTTTGTATTTTGGACGAACAATGCTACTTCGTGTTTGTTAACGTGAAAATTCAAAAGAAAATGTGATGTAGTGAAATGTGAGACAATAAATTATCGTGAAATCAAAAATTCTGCAAAGACGTTCTTCAAAATTATTTAGAGCAAATCTACCATGAGAACGTAAACTGTGAGACGTTCAGCTTCAAGAATCAGATCCATAGCCATGCAGAACTGGAGCCAAGGTAAAAGACAGGTAAAAATTTTATTGTAAATCTTACTCCTCGCGAATCTTCTGGAAAGACTTCACCATCGTGGATAATCGCAACAACAAGAGAGGGGAAGATTACAAGATGTTTCTCGTGGCTAGGTTGTGGTCCGTTAATCTTCAGAAAATGCGAAGTGTAAAGATATGAACTTCTCTTACACGATTTTGTTCTGCTTACAGTCGAAGAACATTTCGGTGACCGACTGGTTGTATCAGCATAAAAATTCCTACGGAAGTCTGCAGCCCTTCGTGGTCGTTGTCACTGAAGTTAAAATATAATCTTAGAGGAGATATGATGCAGCCTAATATTCCAGGAGATTTTAACTTCAATAATTCCTATGTATCATAAATTAGCATCTATGAGACAATAACGTTCATAGACTGTCCTCATAATTACTATTTGGACTTACTGGAACACTTTTGCGATGATGTAGGACGTCGACTTCCTTTCCAAATTGAAAGACATAATTTAAAGGCAAGCCGGCCGCGGTGGTCTCGCGGTTCTAGGCGCGCAGTCCGGAACCGTGCGACTGCTACGGTCGCAGGTTCGAATCCTGCCTTGGGCATGGATGTGTGTGATGTCCTTAGGTTAGTTAGGTTTAAGTAGTTCTAAGTTCTAGGGGGCTGATGACCACAGCTGTTGAGTCCCATAGTGCTCAGAGCCATTTCAACTATTTAAAGGCAAACTAATTTATTGTTCATCCAGACACAGTTAACAACTGCGTATGTTCGCACTTTAATGGAAGAGTATTGTTGTTAACCAGTATTGTGAGCTGGTGCTTGCAAAACACCCTACTGCGCTGACGACACTGTGTTTAATTTGGGAAGCTGTTTGCATCGCCTCATGTTTACTAAAGTTCAGTAACGGTCGCTGTAGACAATTAAAGTCATCTTGCAATTAATTTAAATTCTATTCCACATTTATCACGGGTCACTACGTCCGTGTTATTTCTTTGTCCATTAAATTTCACCATTCCACGTTAGTTGCGCGGCACACAGCACGCACAAACAGCAAACAAATGAAAATAATTCTTATTTGTAAGTGTCACTTGATAGAAAACTGACTTAATTACCGACTATCAGCGTTTTTTACTTGGGCATCCGGAACTAGCCGTTTCTCCATAATTGCTTAAGCGCTAACTAACTTGAATCAACCTACAACTCAAATCTCTTTTCGTTCTGAGGTTGCGCCTTGTTAATGATGAGTGTGGCCGATGGGGGCGGGGGCTCGTGCGAAGGGATGGGGTTGTTAATCAGTACAAGACGCTTACAAGGTCGTAACCATTAGTCTTCGATTTGTTTGGTGTGGCCCATCACGTCATTGTTCGCTGTGACTACATTAACATCTCAGAGTAGTACATTTGCCGAACGTCTCAATTAGCTTTACGATACATTACAATCTCTGTTGTCCTCACAGTTGTTACCCAGCTTCCTCTAGTACCCTGGGAGTTGTATTCTGAACATCAACATTACTAATTTATGATATCCTTCTACAGCAACACGTCTCAAACTTCGATATTCTTCTTTTACGTCCAGCTATGTGGCGCAGTTGCTGACACACTGGGCTAACATTCAGGAGGACGACGCTTCAAATCCCTGTTTGGCCAACCACATTTTGCTTTTCTGCGATTTTCCTTAATCACGTAAAGCAAATTGTGCAATGGTTTCTTTGAAATGGCAAGCCTGATTTCCGTACCCATCCTTCCCTATACTGAGGTTCTGCTCCCTGTCTAATGACATTGTCAGTGGCAGGATTAATTGTAATCTTCCTTCTTTCCTACATTCATTCACCCTTTATTTTTCGGTTTTCCCATATTACACATTTCACTTCCATGTGGTTCCCTGCTGCACATGCAAATTCTCAGAAATTTCTCCGTCAGATTAAAGTCAATGATTCATACCAGCAGACTTCTGTTAGCCAGTAATGCCCTCTTTTCCTGTGCTAGCCTGATTTTTATGTACTCCTGGCTTCATCTGACATATGTAATTCACTTTCATAGGTTTCAGAATTCGTTCTCTTCGTCTACATCGTGATCATCATTTTTTTTAAATTACGTTTTTCAGTAACCCCATTTCTGCCTGTCCTCAATCCTTTAATCTTTAGTGGTTTACACTCAATCTATATTCGGTGTTCATTAAATTATTCATTCCATTCAGCAGGCTCTGTAATTATTCCACGCTTTCATTGAGATTAGTAATATCATCTGAAGTGGCAGAAAAACTGTCAGGTTGCAAATTCATAAGACAAACAGACTCCCTTAAGAACTCAATTGTAGCGCTTTCTGGAATCCCCCAGCTCAAACTGGATAGATCTTCTGGTCACAGTCGTTTACGATGTACCCAAAACATGGAAACAACGCTAGAATGAACAGCCATCCCAGACTTCCTATTTAGTTCAACATCTAACGACGCACATTCTAAGTTTTTATCCTCCTCGTAGTGTATCGTCGAGATGCAGATGCCTTCGAATGAGACCAATATATGTGGTCAGATGCACATCATCAATTAATTCGGACGTTCCGTTCGGCGCATGTCCTAGTCTGAAATGAAGGTGTTGTGACGTAGTGGGCCACATCAAGCAAATCAGAAGACTAATACTGACCACCTTGTCAGTGCCCTGTACCGATTAACACCCCACTTCTCCCTCATACCCACCTTACCACACACTCAACATTTTGAAGGCGAGACCTCCCAACACACCTAGCTTTGAGTTGTAGGTTAACTAAAGTTAGTTGCCGCCTAAACAGTTATGGAGTGACGACTTGTATCGAAAGTCCCGGTAAAACAGGCAAACATTAGGTAACTACGTCTGTTTTGTATCAAGCTTAACGTAGAAACAAGAATCAGTTTCATTTGTTTTCCTGCGCACGCTGACTGCAGCGTAACTGAGATGGAACATTTTAATGGACAAGGAAATAGTAAGTATGCAGTGACCCGTAATCGTTCTGGAATAGAATTTAAATTAACTGGAAGATGATTTTAATAGCATTCGTCGACTGTTGGCTACCCTTAGTCTGGTGATATGTTGTCGAGAACTGTCAACTCCATAATTTTTAAAAAAAAATCTGAAACACTTGCAAGAAGTGACACGTAAACTGCGAAATAGTTGTGAAATTTAAACGAAACCCTTTATAAATACTCTGCGTATGCGTACGTATATGTTGTGCAAATGTCCTACTGTCGTAATAATAAATAATCTGACGTTGTGGTGTGGAAGATTCACAGCTGCATGTGTGGATGGCAATCCCTTGAATAAGTATGGATTTCTGGAGTTTTGTCCTCTTTATCAGCAAACGATATGGATTCCGAAGGAAATAATACGTTAACTGTATTTTGATTCTGTTTCGTAAATGATTCTGTTTCGTAAACTCCATGTAATTTTCTATAAACTTTATTATACCACATTTATGTTTTCGTATTTTTTATCTAAAACACATAAGAATTAATTTATAGTAGTTCGTGTTGACCACAAACGTTTGACGGTTTGATCCTATTGTGATTACCTATATTGTCAATTTGCTTCAGTGTTAACAAACAGCACTAAGCTACTGAAATAAATTTAATAACAAAAAATTACTGTAAATATTAGACTAACAGGTTATTAGTTGGTACTAGTTTTACAGTAATACAAAAGGTAATTGGCGACTTTAATTGCAAAAATTTGCAAGTCAGTGCAAGGTGTCGTCTTATATTTTATCATCCTTTGACTAGGGAAGTTATATTTTCATATTCGGGAATCTGCCTCCAATGTGTGAAATTTTCACAGACACCCGCATAGGGCAGAGAAATTATATGACGTTATAGAATGGCTAATTCAGAATGCAAAAACAGACGATAATCTAGCAACCATGGAGTCTCGAAACGCGGCAGTAACGAAAGTAATGGAAGAGTTATGGGACAACTTAGTCTTGGTATTACGAATGGGACAAGGAAAAAACTTGAAAGAGGAGGAGGAATACTAGGAAAATGCCGGGAGATACGATAAGTATCCTGCTGGATTACATCATGGATAAAAATTTCTAAATGAGATTTTGGATTATAACAAGTACCCATGAGCAGACATAGACTCCGGCCACAGTTTGCTAACGATGAAGAGTAGGATGGAATTTAAGAAACTCGTCCCAAAGAATCAATGTACAAAGAAGTGGGATACCGAAGTATGTGGTAAGATGAATGTGTTTTAAGTTCTTTGGGCCTGTAGATACTGGAATAGTAAATACTACTGTAGGCAGATCAGTTGGAGTGGACATCTCTGAAAAGAGCAGTCACAGGTGTTGGACTTACAAAAATAGATACAAGAAAGGTAAAAGCGGAGAAACTTTGGGTAACGAAAGAACTACTCTGCCTGACAAAACAAATGAAGCACCTAAAACATGTGATCGGTTGTGAATATAGCTTCGTACATGATCACACCATCGGCAGGTATATATGTTTGTGATTAGAAGTTGCAATTGACTGAGAGAGGTCGAGTTGGCATCGGAGAGTATGTGTGTCGTGTTATACGTGTTTAGTGTTGAAACGGGCCTGATACGGCTCATAAATGGCATGAAGAACAATATATACTAAGTGATAGTTATCAAGGACACCGAGCTGCATCGCAGTCCTGCGAGACAGCTTTATCAGCACCTTACGTAGTTTGAAAGGGGCATCATTATGGGTCTCCATTTGGCCAGTTAGTCAAACTGTGCAGTCTCTAGATTTGTGAGGCATCCCGATGATGATGACGATGATGATATTTGGTTTGTGGGGCGCTCAACTGCACGATCAGCAGCACCAGGACAAAGCACCAATTGTTACACAGTCCAATTTTTTCACAATTCACTCTAGCCGCTGTCACAAATGATGATTATGATGATGAAATGATCAGGGCAACACGAACACCCAGCCCCTGGGCAGAGAAAATCCCCAACCCGGCGAGGCATTCCGATATTACATTGATCAGATATTTGGCGGTAAGGCGACGTGAGAGCAGACATACTCGTCGTCAAGTTTCCGGTTGATCCTTTCGTAGAAATGTTGGAACACGTGAGGCAATACTGGCCCTACGACTTATCTTAGAAAATAGATTAAGGAAAGGCAAACCTACGTTTCTGGCATTTGTAGACTTAGAGAAAGCTTTTGACAATGTTGACTGGAATACTCTCTTTCAAATTCTGAAAGTGGAAGGGGTCAAATCCAGGGAGCGAAAGGCTATTTACAATTTGTACAGAAACCAGATACCAGTTACAAGAGTTGAGGGGCATGAAAGGGAAGCAGTGTTTGGGAAGGGAGTACGACAGGACTGTAACCTCTCCCCCAGGTTATTCAATCTATATATTAAGCAAGCAGTAAAGGAAACAAAAGAACAATTTGGTGTTGGAATTAAAATCCATGGAGAAGAAATAAAAACTTTGACGTTCGCCGATGATATTGTAATTGTATCAGAGACTCCAAAGGACCTGGAAGAGCAGCTGAACGGAATGGACGGTGTCATGAAGAGAGGATGTAAGGTGATCATCAACAAGAGCAAAACGAGGATAGTGGAATGTAGTCGAATCAAATCGAATGTTGCTGCGGGAATTAGATTAGGTAATGAGACGCTTAATGTAGTAAATGAGTTCTGCTATTTGGGGAGCAAAATAACTGATGATGATCGAAGTAGAGAGGATGTAAAATGTAGACTGTCAATGGCAAGGAAATAGTTTCTGAAGACGAGAAATTTGTTAACATCAAGTATAGATTTAAGTGTCAGGAAGTCGTTTCTGAAAGTATTTGTATGGAGTGTAGCCATGTATGGAAGTGAAACATGGACGATAAATAGTTTAGACAAGAAGAGAATACAAGCTTTCAAAATGTGGTGCTACAGAAAAATACTGAAGATTAGATGGATAGACTGCATAACTAATGAGGAGGTACTGAATAGAATTGGGGGGGAGTTTGTGGCACAACTTGACAAGAAGAAGGGATCGGTTGGTAGGGCATATTCTGAGGCATCAAGGAATCACCAATTTAGTGGAGGATAAAAATTGTAGAGGGAGACCAAGAGATGAATAAACCAAACAGATTCAGAAGGATGTAGGTTGCATTAAGTACTGCGAGATGAAGAATCTTGCACAGGATAGTGTAGTATGGAGAGATGCATCAAACAAATCACAGGACTGAAGACCGCAACAACAACAACAACAATTACTACTACTCTCGTGCACCACGCTCGTCGCTCTGCGCTTGTTATACTAGAACAACTAATCAACTTGCTCCACATTCTGTGCCATCCCACACCTTTGGTCGGAGGCTAGCATCAGCCGAAGTAGGGTAGGACTATTCCATGAGTAGGCTGAAGTTAAGACCACAACGCAAATGGCTGTATTTGGAGTGGTACGTTGACCAGGAGGCATGAAATGGTGATGAATGTCGTCACATTATGTTCAGCGATGGATCGCAGTTCTCCAGTATCCCAGATGACTATCGTCGGTGGTTATGCCGGCGACCTGGGGAGGGATCGGATTCTTTCAATGTTTTCAGGAGACACTCCTGGCGTCATGGTGTGAGGAGCCATCGGAAATAGCTTCAGGTCACGGATGTTGGTGACTGAGGCAGCACTGACAGCACAATAGTGGATCACGATTATTCTTTATCCTCATACGTTACATCTCATGGGATGGTATCGTGATGCCGTTTTACAACAGATGCTCGTTCACAAATGACACTTGTGATTATGAAATGTCTGCGTGATGATGCGTACTCTCATGGTGTGAGGCACAAAACTGTACAAGGAAACACAGGAATGAAATAAATAGTATGTGCAAGCCAGTTGAGACAGACAGACTGCAAGAAACTTGTAAATAAATCGAAAAAGAAGGACTGATTGAAAATGTAGAACAATTAACAAAATTAGTTTAAATTTATGCAGGGGCATCAAAATGAAGAGCGCTATGGGGATTCCATTGTTAACCGCATAGGAGACAGCCGATTGATAGAAAGAGTACACTGAAGGCTGGAGGACTTGTTTATGACGTCATAGGTGAGATACGTGTCGATAAGGAAAAATGTGACAGATCTGCTATTAGAGCCAAAAGAGCTCGAGGGGCGGGGAATGGGGGTGGTGTCAGGGGGGGCGGGGGGCGGGGGCGGGGGGGGGGGCGGGGGGAGGGGAGCGGAATGCGATCAAATCAAGTGAAAGGAACAGAGCACACTTCTTCAGAATTCCTAAAATCCTGGGGGAAGTGACAATACTGCAGACTTCCAGAAAACTAACAACACACTTTTCCGAAGATAGCGGGGGCAGATAAGTGTGAGATCTATGGACAGTCACATCAACTGTTTACACGCTCTAGTTGCTACCAGGAGTAATACATAGAAGAATGGAAAGGAAAACTTGGCCGAGCGGTTCTAGAAGATACAGTTTGGGAACTGTGTGACCACTACGGTCGCAGATTAGAATCCAGCCTCGGGCATGGATGTGTGTCATGTACTTAGGTTAGTTAGGTTTCAGTAATTCTAAGTTCTAGGGGACTGATGACCTCAGAAGTTAAGTCCCATAGTGCTTAGAGCCATTTGAACCATTTATGAAAGGAAAACTGAAAATCCGTTACATGAAGATTTTTGACTTGAAATATGTAACGGACCAGAGAAGTAGTAGTTCTTGATAATGGAACCAAGGCTTAAGAAAAATCAAGATGTGTTTATAGGACTTGTCGATCTTGCAGGCACTAGTCCAATCCAGAGGGCGTCATTAAGAATATTCTTCAGGTGTAGAGTTACTTGCCATGCTACCTGCTGTAGCGCTTGTGAATGAATTCCACAAGGGCCGGGGGCCTTCCGTTTCTTTAGCCTCTTAAGGCTGAAGCGGCTTCCTCTAGTGCGAAGGGGCGGGCAACGGTGTTGCCGTGTATTGTCTTTCCAGCCGTGCTGGCAATTGTGTGTCTTCCGGTACGTCAGGAAGTGGATCTAGTCAGGGAGGAGCTTATACAGCAGAAATTCTGCCGTGTTCCTGAGTAACTACCATTGTCCTGCCTCTATGTTGATAATACTAACGGCGTTTTCATTCTTTCAGTCAACACTACATCTTGCACGTCCCTGTGATTGTCTTTCAATTGTCTGTCCACCAATCCTCCTAGCGTCCCCTTTTAGCTAGGAACAGAGCTTCTTGATACTGTGCTTTAGCCTGTGTAAACTTAAGTTTGACTGACTATCACAGTACGCTAGTACAGATGACGTTTGTTTCTGCAGTCCTACTTTCGTATAGCTTGTCCCCCTTCTAAGGTATTATTATGTCTCTGGGTTTATTTGTGGTTTTTTCGAATGGCAGCATTCTGTCCACGTGTTAGTCAGTCAGTTAGTACACGTGTCCTGTATTCTTCATTACCTCCCACTTCATGTATTGGGAAGGAGGATGTCATATGTCATGCAGCTTATCCCAGCACTCCTTGCGCAGATTCAGGCGCCCTTCAGAGTCATCTGGGTTTGCGTGCCCGAATCAGTGTCTGTCAGAACCACATTCCAGTCGGCTTGGGTGAGACCCTCCGTCATTTTACATTGTTGTGTGATTTAGCTGTCTGTTATTTGTTGCTGTAACGTCTATGTCGCTGCAAGCATCCGCTGGATACGAAAATGTGTGTAGTTGTCACTACATGTTTGTTATAAACTAGCGTCCAAGCCCGGCTGCGTACGTTAACATTATCTACGGCCAGGCGACGTGTGTGACGTAAAGTATTTTGTTTGCAGGCTACATCGTAGAGTTATGAATAAAGTCGAAAGAGAACAACGTTAATAATCATCAGTTTCATATAAATCATGTGATATAAACAGCGAGCTGTTGGTTGTCTGCAGGAATGAATGTTTTGTGTCCGACGTAGGAAAGACATCTCATGACAGTGATGGCAGCATTTCATTATGTAATTCACACGTTTACAAACAATGTAAATACTCCATCAGTAAACACTTCCGGGCTAAATTGCCGTGGTCGATCTTTAGAATTTCTTCTCCCTGACGTTTCGTTTTCAACTACGAAGAACATCTTCCGAGGTGAGTCGACTCACCTCGGAAGATGTTCTCCGTAGTTGAGAACGAAACGTCAGGGAGAAGAAATTCTAAAGATCGACCACGGCAATTTAGCCCGGAAGTGTTTACTGATGAAGACGCCGGCCGTGAAAGCCTAAATGGGATGAATGTAAATACTATATGTGAATCATGGACGTATCCGCGTGTGAGTGAGCCGATTTTTATCAGAGGCTGGGTGAGGTGGCATTAATAAAAGAAGAAAAAGAAGAAAAATACACTTGCACTACATGTTTATCTCGTGAAGCTCCTCAAGCACGGCGCTGCGTTGTCGAGAATCATTGTCGCAATTCTCTGTCGTGGACTCGTTATGACAGATTTCTTCGCCGTTCCATGCGAAGAATCGTGTCCACCTCTAGGTTTGATTCTGGGAAGGCAGAATGCTTGAAGCTGAATCATCGGCTGTGCTGTTGAAAGAACGTACTGTATGTAAACGAAGCAAGGTTACCGAAGTTGTTTTTGGAAAACGTTTTACTCGTAGTGTAGAAAATAAAACACCACGGAATTTTGGATTCGCATGTTTCTTCACTGACCGATTATTATTCAAAAGATTGCAGTGAAACTACTGGTTAAAAGTATTTCATTATCTTAAATCGCGAGTCTCACATCACAGCCTGATGACGAGGTAGTTATCTTCCCGTTATTGGTCACATGTGTTACATCAAAGTTGAGTAACTCACTGCCCGTTATTCGAAGAACTTAAAGTGAAATCAGAATGCGAATTGTGATTGCTGATTTGAGGGAAGTAGAAATTGGCAGTCTGAAGTTGTCGATAGATTTCGAACTGCGCATCATTGAGAGGTGAACTCTAGGTTAAAGGGTCTACGGGAAAAAGTGGCCCAACAAGAATTCGATGCCACAACCTTTGCAGTTCCAGCCACACAGTCTACCACCAGCCCACGCCACCAGAAGCTAATCAAATCCTGGTTGCTGCTTATCAGGACTCTGCTGCTCTCTCGAGTTATGACGGCTGTACACTACCTGACAATGGCACAATGATGCCGCAGCACCCTCTCATGATAATAGTGGCATACCCTATCGAAGTCCACTAGCATTAAGCCTCCGTGTGCGCGTCAGGACTTCGCCAGCGCGATGACATCGGGATAATCAGTGATCGCCACCTATATGCTGCTGTTACAGCCGTCTCCTCTGTAGAGACGACTTGGTGCAGGACATTCTGAATGCGGCCAGCGAGAAGTCACGTAAATATCTTGAAATCACTATGCTGTCAGACGGCTTGGGGACCGATATAAGGATGCCGTCGACGAAGGTTATCAGGCTTAGGCATCAACGCTCTTCCGTATCTGCAACGTTAACGGATAATGTGATGCATGACTGGCGGTCCAACCCCAGCCCGGTATTGTCTGCCCGCTAGCACAATCGTGGTTTCGAGACGACGTCATGTAACTGCCGCGATCTTTCCTTCCAGTTTACGGAAATCAACATGATTACCTGGTGGCGACAGTTGGGCAGATATCTCCCGCCGTTGCATTAAATAATATTCCTTTACCAACACGTACCCTCCCGACCGCAATTCACCATCACACGCCGCAGAGCAGGTATCGCGTAATCGCGCCACCTCTGGACCGTGGAAGGAAACGTCGGATGCAGCCTCTCACAGCTTTTCGTTGTCTTTGCTAACCTCAGCCGATACTCTAGATCCTTCCATGTGGCCCCGCACCGCCACGCCATCTGTCGTGGGAGGTTGATGGTGCAGAGGTAGGCATCATGATCTATAAAGGCTGCTGGCCATGTCTGAGCATCAACCGTCGCTGCTGTAAGTCCCTGAGAGACATAGTCCCATTCAAGACAATTCGCCAAACGCCCGGTAACGTATGTGTATGTCTGTTGCCGTGGATACTCCTCCAGGTGCCGATGAGGTGAAGTTTCAGTTCCATAAAGTGTGGTATTTCATCCTCTTGTGACAGGACACAATTGAAACCGCCCCTAGTATGATATGATTGTTGCGTCCCTCTAATAAGGATGCGACATCCTCCGCTTAAAATCTCGAGCGGTCTCTCCTTTTATTCGTATTAGAGGGGGCACGCACAATCCTGAATCCCCGATGCGTGACAACAAGTCCTCGTGCTGATGAACGTTAGGTCATACCGTCGAGCAAGATGCAGTACCACTGCCATTGTCCGTGCAATGAGCCTCTTAACTTCGTATCCATAAGTAGATGGGAACTGGTTGAGGCGCACTTTTTGGAGTAATGCGACATCGGGATCTGCCGCCAAGCAGTCACGAAACATCTCAGCTTGACCTCAGAACTGATGGTATTGAGGTTGATGGTGCAGATCAGGAAGATCAGGCACAGGGAGGTGGTATTGGCTCTGGGCAGTATGGGACTTAACTTCTGAGGTAATCAGTCACCTAGAACCTAGAACTACTTAAAACTAACTAACCTAAGGACATCACACACATCCATGCCCGAGGCAGGATTCGAACCTGCGACCTCAGCGGTTCCAGACTGTAGCGCCTAGAACCGCTTGGCCACCCCGGCCGGCGGAGGTGGTATTCTTGGCGCCTGTTGGAAGAGGTGGAGACGGGAGACCTGAAGAAGACCCTGCGGCCAAAAACGAATCCCATCCTATATTCACTGACATTTAACTTTAGTGATGTGAAGCAACAGAACCACTTTAGTTTCGGCAGCAGACGTCCGGTCCTGGATATCGTATGCCCATTCTATCAGGTGCTGCGATCATCCCCCGGTAATGGGGCAGCTGAAGGTTGCAATACTTCTGTGATAGCGTCAGATACTTAATCCATCCGCTGTTTATCACCTAGAAGCATGGCATAGTGACAAGTCTCCTTCAAATCCGCAACTGATCGAATCCCGTCACGGGACCCGACGGTTATATCTTCCTGGGGGTGGTTGTCACCATTTAGAACTACTGTTAAAATTGTTCTGCAGGTACCAGTTAGAGCCACTGACGTTTCTTCCGTCGCTTTGGAGGTGCTGTTTTCGGATATGAGTGTCGGTAAGCGACAACGACTGGGATCGTTGTCGTCAGGGAGAAAAGCGTAAGTTCTCACCACCAGTCTGCCGTTGCCAATCTCCTTCGAACTACAAAATCGATGTCAAAGGTTGCTCTGACAATGCTGAATGTAGTCTGTAGTGCTCTGCCGCCGCATCAGTGGCTGCTCAGTGTCGCCGTAAGGCGATGCTTCTGGACATATTCGATTATCAGGAGAAACAGTTTGAAGCGCCCCCATGTATGTCAGCGGGAGCTCCGATAGTTCGGGTGACATCACATCTTCTTCTCCTCTGTCGACAGATCGATGATCTGGCGTTGCATTCAGCTTGATTTGCGATGTCCGTCTTGCTCTAGTCCCGAAAATGTCTTTACACTACAGGTATCAAAAAAGCCTTCAGTCACAACTTTTCGTGTTTTATTTCTTCTCTTGAATGAGGTGTAATGCATATTGCACATAATCCAAGAAAAACGTATTCAACGTTTTAGCACCAGCAAAATTTATTTTCTCCGTTCTTTTCGTACGTGTGGCTTCATTGAAGAGGCACATTTGCACACACATGTTTGTAAACACTTCAGTGGTGTTCTTGTACATGCATCATGTATTTAATAAAACACGAAAAGCTATAACTAAAGGAGTTTCTCAATTCACACCTCTTGTGTACTGAATAAATTCGCTTTTTAAACTGGAAAATATGGATAACATTGAAAAGGTCTTTGGCTGACCGTCATAAATTACGATGGCAAGACGTGTTTAGTAGGGTCTATACTCATCTAGAGCACACCATTCGGAACTGCTACGTGGTAAAGTGTGGCCATTTTTTCGCCGTATGGCTTATCACAGCGCCATAGGATATCAACGCTGCGATTACTATCTCTGTTGGACCTCAAACGGCAACTCGAACACTCGGACCCTCCTCTGACATAGATCTACATGATCTACTTTCGCAGGAACGTGGAGAGGTGAATCTCTACTAGTTTCTTATAATCGATGTGAATGTCATCTCGTAAAAACTGTTAAATTTCCAATGTTTTCGGTCGCGCACACACAGTCGTAAAATGTAGACTTCCTTTGTGAATATGTTATGGTGTGTCGTAGCAAGCGAGCTGCAAGGATACGGCTGTGAATGGCTGTGAACCACAATACCGCGCGCGCGCTAATGCGGCAGGGACGGAAGCAGAACGCTCGACCCTTTGCCCTGACGAAGGGAGACACGTACGCTAGGTGTCAATGGCATTGGTTTCGAAACTTAACTTTAATTCATCATTATTCAGACAGTTTGAACAAAATATTTATTAATTATATACAAAAACCTTCTTTCTGAATCGTTGTATTTATTATCCGAAACAGGATCAAAATTCCTAAAGCAGTTTCTGAGAATAGCTTGCATATGCAGACGGATATGAGGAAGTGGGTTCAAGTTACTTGCACAGAGATAACGGAAAGGTTGTGTTCGTGAAGTGTGCCATCATTTATTTGTCTCCATTCGTCTGCTGTGTCTGATTGCCATAGCGTCGAGCAGGAATTTATATCTACTGTTACTACGAGCATGTTTATAGTGTACTGTGCAATACGTCTGTCTATAGTTCTGTGTTGTGTGGGTGTGGAGCAAAGACGGAGACAATCACCTACGTAACCATACCACTTACAATCTCTGTTGTAACGATGTGTTCTGCGCACAACTGTGCACTGTGCCTGACTATAGATTTGCCATTTAAGTTGACGATGGGGCTTTAGGGCTACGTCACAGACTGGTGTCTAAAGTAGGCTCAGCACAGTTTATTCGTCCATCACGAGCGTAGGTCTTTTGAAGGCATACCACGTGCGTATTTACCCCGTTCACTATCCTAGTGAGCTCCCTATTCACCAAGGTACACCGTTCACCTGCAGAGTCGTAATTACGGATACTTAATGTAAATATGGCTATGCACCGCAGATATTTAGAGGTCGAATTACACTCTTCCGTGCGCCCTCACGTGGTCGCTGGATATTTTGCCGAGATTGAACACGTATAACAAATAACAGACCACATAGAGAGCAAGAGATACTGTGAGATGAAGTTGACACAATAGATGAATTCCTGGCGGACCGTATAAAATCAGTCAGAAGACTGATGAGACAAAAAATAATAATAAAAGGAAAAAAACAAGCTCATTATCCTCAGGTTGAGCAAAGGTCCCTTCCTCTGGCTACCGGAAATTGGCCACGTCGTCAGTAACGAAGAGGACGGGAACAGGGGAGCGGCAACGAAATGATACGCTACAATCCTTTAAGCGAACACTTCCTTTTGGATAGAGGTGAAATTAGCTGAGAATTTTGGGCTCTCATAGTCGAGCAGAGAAGCAAACGAAACGGGGCAAGTGTCCTCCGCGCTGTTAATTAGAATCTGCTGTGACGTCGGGCAAAGGAAACGGAGCGGGCGAGCGGGAGCCCATAGTCACAAATTGGAGCTGTCCGGACGGTCACAGGAAGCGCGCTCTGGAAAACAGGCCCGGGACGGATATTCGGCCTGTCGTTGTCGCGTCACATCTGACGTTATCGGCTGCCGCCTCTTAGGCGCCGCAGTAAATTGTCCAGAGAGCAGAGCTGGTCTGCGCTCTGTGGCGCCGTTTAATTAGGCGCTGCTGAGCGCATCCTGTGTTCTGCGAGGACCGGGGTCCACCGCCTGAAGTGGGACGCGTCGAGAGGGCGCCCGCCGCCCGTGTGATCAATGGTCGACCGCCTGCAAACAGCTCGCTGATTGGCCCACCACACACACACACACACACACACACACACACACACACACACACACACTGCTCGCGATCGATCGGGGAATCACCTCAGACACATCGGCCACCGACCTCGTTTGTGTGTCACCTGCTCCTTGGTAGAAAAACTTGTTCCGGCAGCCAAATTCACAGTGATGTAAACGTAGACTTCCGCGGCCGTTGTCACAGTCAATAAAATTCTTCTGGGTTTGAGGCCGCATTGTCAAGTACACAGGACCCCTTCTTCAGGATGTGCTGCCAGTACACCCATAGGGCGGCGTCTTGGAACAGTGGCGCCGAAACATCGGAATTTTATAGCTGATAATGCCGCCTCAACCCCAGAACCATTTCATCGACTGAAATTCACAGGCAAATAATGAAATGTTCCATATCACATGTATCAACTTTTCATTGGTTTCAAAGATTCAGCTTCTGGAATGCAATCCAAACAAGCTCACATAAGATGTTAGTCAAAGGCAAATGGTTGAGGTCGAGGTCGATTTTCAAAACAACACATTCAGCTTCAATGTACTTTCGAATTCCTTTACAGTACCACATGCAGCTCTCCTGCGGTACTCTTGGCGTTTCCTATTCATCATCGGTATTATTAATTCGTTTCTTACGTTTACAAGAAGTGCAATAAATGTATTCGCAATTGCGAATATGAACAGACACCAACTCCACAATCTACTGGTGACAGCAAAAATGTGTGCCACAGAGGTACTCTAACCAGTATTTCACGCTTTGCGCCCCGCCCATCTACGTACACCTCCAGGACGGCTCCACACTACCATATGTCACCTCGTGTCGGATGGCGATTAAAGCACCTGCCTAGTAAGGAGGAGATCCCTAGTTAGAATCCTGGTTCGGTACACATTTTCGCTCGTTGCCGCTGATTCCACTTAATTTTCCGATCTAGCCGACGTCAGTTATCAAAATGGTTCAAATGGCTCTGAGCACTATGGGACTCAACATCTTAGGTCATAAGTCACCTAGAACTTAGAACTACTTAAACCTAACTAACCTAAGGATATCACACACACCCATGCCCGAGGTAGGATTCGAAACTGCGACCGTAGCAGTCCCGCGGTTCCGGACTGCAGCGCCAGAGCTGCACGGCCACCGCGGCCGGCCGTCAGTTATCCATTTCCGCCTTTATCCATTGCAACTTAAATTTACATGTAAATACTGTATTGCCCAGCACATCGTAAAGACACAGGAACTGCAGTACATTACTTTGTGTTCTCCTTTTTGGCTAAAAAACAAAAAGAAATATAAAAATAGAACTGCCTGTAAATTGCGAAGAGGGTTTTTATACGAATTTTCATAGCACATTATAGCCAAATGAAGAGTTGGAAATGGTCAAAAGGACCACTGAGTGGTCTAGTTCTATAGAAAAAATATTTATTGATTTGAAATTAATAGAAAATTCAGTGCTATGAAGGAAAATTCCATTATCAGTAGCAACTTGAGAACTACCTCTCTGATGCCCTTAAACGAGGCTGATTTTCATTACAGCCCTAAATTGTGTATTCGTTTTAGAGGCCTAGCCATAAATGATTTTTCTGAAACTTCTCTAGAGACAGTGTGTTGTTTTAGTAGACTTTGAGGAAGATTTGTTGCATTTTCCGGAAAAGGGGTTCATATGTCTATGTGCCCCTTTACAGGGAAGAGTTCAGAATTACTCAGCGGGCTATATAGAATACTCTACCAAGGTTTTGTTTCGTTATCTCAATGCTAGATGTCAAGGCAGAGATCGCATGACGCGTGTATATGCAATACTTCTCTTTTTTTTTAATTCAGAAGTATTTTGTTCTGAAATAAAATGCTGATGGTTCAATACTAGGCACACTAAAATACATAGGCCCGTATACATCATTCCAACTTTTGAAACAGAAATACAGTAACGGAGCACTGAAAAACGTAAGGATGTCAACGGGGGCCTTTAGTCCCTTGTGGCCAGAAAAGGAAATGATGGCAGGAATTTATTTAAGTACACAGATGATGAAAGCAGTTTGTGGTTACACAATATGCTTGAATACAGTCACCAGCGAAGAGACATTATCAGAAAATAGCCATCCATGCAGGATAGGAAAAAGAAGAAGAAGAAGAGAAACAAAACTTTGTTTAATAACTAGACACTATTCCATAGGAACGGGCATTGTACTGTATGGACCACAGGACAATAGGGAGGTATTTTATTTGTATTGTTGTACTTTGTTACCAATTTGCTTCCTGATCTTCTATTTACGTAACTTTGTGAGGGTTGCCTGATCGCAGGCATTATTAAGAATAATTTTACAGTTATGATTTAATACGATCCGAGTGTTAAAATATCATTTGATCCTAAAAAATGTACTTGTATATGTGAATCACGTTTACGAACAGTCCTATCTCAAATCATCATTTTGTCATATGAGCGTTTCTTTCCGAACATGCCTCAATTACCAAATTTTTAATTAAATTAACAGTCTCATGAGTAAAGAGTATGTGCACTGATGAGCCAAAACATTACGATCACCTACTAAATATCCTGTTTGTCCGTCTCGGGAACGTAACACGTTACTGATTCTGCACATCAGAGATCCATCAGTTTGTTGATAGGTTTTTGGAGGTATGTGGCATTAGATGTGTCTACCCACGGGTCATGTAATTCCCATAAATAACACGCCGCTGATTTGCGTACATGTCGATGGAGCCCGATAGCGACCCAGGTGGGTTCAATAGCATATACATCAGACGAATTTTGTTGACAAGACATCAAAGTGAGATCACTATAATGCTCTCCTAGCGACTGTAGCACGGTTCTGGCACCGAGATAGATAATTCTACTGCTGAAAGATGACATCGCCTTCAGGGAAAAGATCAAGAGTGAAGGAATGCAGGTGGTTCGCAGCTGTTAACGTGTCTTCCATTACTACCATAATTGTGAAGCAAGCGCAGGAGAATAGCGTAATACTGCTCCCACCAACCTGCAACCTTTCCGACCAGCCGTTCACCTCCATGACTGCGTTTGTGTAGACGAACAGCGACCTACGGTACTGCAATCGTAATTGACGATGTCGTTTAGTCAACACATGAATACGTGGGTGTGGTCTGCTGCGGAGCTCCATGTCCAGCAATGTACGATGAACGGTGTGCTCCGAAACAGTTGTGCATGCACCAGCATTGTGCTCCTTCGGCAGAGATGTCACTACCATCTAACCTATTTTATAGTGCAGACAAGCCTTCGGACCCAAAGTTCTGTGAAGACTCGTGGACCTGCAACGATTTAGCGTCTAGTGGTAGCTTCACTGTCCTGCTACATCTTTCTGTAAATGCTCACAACAGAAGCACGTGAACATTCGACCAGATCCTTCCTTCACGATAAACTCGTTCATGGGCTTTTCACAATAATAGTCTATCCTTTGTTCGATGAGGTTTCGGGATTTCAGCCGGATCATGTTGACTTAATGCCACAATATTTCGGCTGGAAATCGTCCAGCCACGGGCGGACTCTCACCTGAAGATGACTGGACGGTTGCCAGCCAAAATATTGTGGAAAGAAGTCAACATGGTCTGGCTGCAATCCTGAAACCTCATCGAACATTCAGTCCGCCGGGAACACTTCAAGAATCACAGTGTATCCTCTGTCGATCTCAATGGGTTTCCCCATTTTCAGCCCTTATCCCCTATCCGTGCCTGCTCCGTTTACACCCTTTTGTTACTGCGTCGTGTGCCCGTATCGCCATGAGGCGACATTCAACGTCACGGTGGGCAGTGGTCATACCGTTTTGGCTTGTCAGCGTATTTAGAATCGACGAAAGAAAGATTAAAGTAATGAGACGTAGCAAAGACAGTAGTGACTAGACGCAGGTCGTACAGAGCCCGCTGGGGTGACGGCAGCCCACGCCGCGGCTGAGAGCTCCCCCAGAAGGGGGCGCCGTGCCACGCCACGCCACGCCACGCCCTCACGTGCTGAGTGCCGACAGCGGTCGCTGCTGAGCCTGCGGCTTACGAGAGGCCCTCAGCGGTCGGCGCTGCTCCCGCATCCGCCCTTCCCCACCCGGCCAACTAAGCGCCCACTGCTGCCTACACAATGCCGCTCAGCAGTTCCTGAGCTAGTGGCAGTAATTACCCTGGCACCTCTTTGTCGAAGAGTCTGTGGTATCCAACCTGTGTGGCCACCCCTGTCCCAGTAACCATTAAAAAAGGACACCTACGTCTACATCTACATGGATACTCTGCAAATTACATTTAAGTGCCTGGCAGAGGGTTCATCGAACCACCTTCACAATACTCAATTATTCCAATCTCGAATAGCGCGCAGAATGAATGGATACCTATATCTTTCAGTACGAGGAGCGATTTCCCTTATTTTATCTTGGTAATCGTTCCTCCTACGTAAGTCGGTGTCAACAAAATATTCACACATTCGGAGGAGAAAGTCAGTGATTGGAATTTCGTGAGAAGATTCCATCGCAACGAAAAACGCGTTTCTTTTAATGATGTCCACCCCAAATCCTGTATCATTTCTGTGACACTCTCTCCCCTATGTCGCTGTAATACAAAACGTGCGTCCTTTCTTTGAACTTTTTCGATGTACTCCGTCAGTCCTATGTATATGGATCCCACACCGTGCAGCAGTATTGTAAAAGAGGACGGACAAGCGTAGTGTAGGCAGTCTCCTTAGGAGGTCTGTTACATTTTCTAAGTGTCCTGCCAATAAAACGCAGTCTTTGGTTAGCCTTCCCCACAACATTTTCTGTATGTTCCTTCCAATTTAAGTTGTTCTTAATTGTAATACCTAGGTATTTAGTTCAATTTACGGCTTTTAGATTAGACTGATTTATCTTGTAACTGAAGTTTAACAACTTCCTTTTAAAACTGAAACTTCCTGGCAGATTAAAACTGTGTGCCGGACCGAGACGCGAACTCGGGAACTTTGCCTTTCGCGAGCAAGTGCTCTACAAACTCAGCTACCCAAGCATGACTCACGCCCCGTCCTCACAGCTTATCTTCTGCCAGTACCTCGTCTCCTACCTTCCAAACTATACAGAAGCTCTCCTGCGAACCTTGAAGAACTAGCACTCCTGAAAGAAAGGATATTGCGGAGACATGGCTTAGCCACAGCCTGGGGGATGTAGCACTCATCTGGATGATTTCACACTTTTCGTTATTTAGGGTCAACTGCCACTTTTCGCACCATTCCGATATTTATTCTAAAGCGTTTTGCAGTTTGTTTTGACCTACAGATGACTTTATTAATCGATAAACGACAGCGTCATCTACAAACAATCGAAGACGGCTGCTCAGATTGTCTCCAAAATGGTTTATGTAGATAAGAAACAGCAAAGGGCCTATAACACTACCTTGCGGAACGCCAGAAATCACTTCTGTTTTACTCAATGACTTTCCATCAATTACTACGAATTGTGACCTCTCCGACAGGAAATCACAGATCCAGTCACATAACTGAGACGATATTCCATATACACGATATTTCACTACGAGCCGCTTGTGTTGTACAGAATAAAAAGCTTTCTGGAAATCCAGAAATCCGGAAATACGGAAATACGGAATCGACCTGAAATCCGTTATCAGTGGCATTCAGCACTTCATGTGAATAAAGAGCTAGTTGTGTTTCACAAGAACAATGTTTTCTAAACCCATGTTGACTGTGTGTCAATAGACCGTTTTCTTCGAGGTAATTCGTAATGTTCTAACATAATATACAGGTATGTTCTAAAATCCTGCTGCATATCTATGTTAACGACATGGGCCTGTAATTTAGTGGATTACTCCTACTACCCTTCTTGAATATTGGTGTGACCTGTGCAACTTTCCAGTCTTTGGGTATTAATCTTTCGTCGAGCGAACGGTTGTATATGATTGTTAAGTATGGAACTAATGCATCAGCCTACTCCGAAAGTGATAAGAGTTGCTTCACTACTCCGAGGATATTTACTTCTACACTACTCACGTTGGCAGTTGTTCTCGATCCGAATTCTGGAATATTTACTTCGACATCTTTTGTGAAGGCATTTCGGAAGACTGTGTTCAGTAACTCTTCTTTGGCAGCACTGTTCTCGGTAGTATCTCCATTGCTATCGCGCAGAGAAGGAATTGATTGTTTCTTGCCGCATACGTACGTTGATGTGTTCCTATCTACTATTCACAACTTGCAGTTTATCGTTCGTACTCTGGGTATATTTCTCTACAAATCCGTTATCAGCCTGCCCGCAAAAAAATTAAAAATTAAGAATGAGTAGAAAATTGACTGCCCCAGTGTTCGTATCCCATATGGGAAACATATGTGAGGACTGTAGCGATGAATCAAAGTTTGTACCAAGGCCGGGATATCACACCTGGATCTCCTGGCCACTAGACAGACGCATTAACCGTCTACGCCAACTTGTCACAGTGTAACGTTCTTTAAAAAATCTGCTTTATAATGTAATACATTGAATGAGTGCCTGAACTGGAAATGCATACAAAACTGGAGTTATCGTGTAGCGTGTTGTATGTGCAAGTGGTGTTCTTACGCTGTGTTATGTTACCAAAAATGTTTATACGAACTGATTGGAGAATGCAACTCCCTATACCAATAAAGAAATACATTCACTGCAAAATACATTTAGCCCCTTAGGCACTGAATCCTCTGGCCCTGTTCCAAACTGCTAGCTCTTGCCTCTGTGCACATAACAGATAAAGTTGTCTTACCTCTAAAGCGGCAGCGGTGGATCGCGGTATATTCTGATCTCTCATGAAGAAGAATAAAATGTTCTAGCATCAGGCCAGCGATGTGCCGTGCTGGCAGCAATGCTTTGAAGTGTGAATGAAATTCTTTTCGCTCATAAATGAAAACTATTTAAGAAAAAAATCAATGCCTTTGTAAAACATATGACCTGGATAGAAGGCGTTAGTGATTTGGGTGAATTATTGACACGGATTTTTTCAATAGTAAAATTTATTCGAACTTAAAGTTATCTTTTCAAATTTTCTGACAATTGAAATTGCATTACTCACAAAAATTACATCCTTTTTACTAACTGAGTCACAAGCAATGACATTTATGCAGCAAGTATTATCTAACCTGATTAAAATAGCATAAAGACAAGTCATCAAATCACGTATACTTGTGTTAGCAAATCTTTGAAACATTACAAAAGGACAATATCTTACCATCCTTTACATCAAATCTGCTTAAGTACATTCTGGGGTTACTCGAGAATTGCAAATTATCAGCCAACTCATCGACACTAATGCGCTGGCAAAACGAAGGTCATAAATATTTAAAATCCTTACATTGCTTGTAAGAAGACTTATGCCTCCACATTTATATTTCCAATAATATTTGTACTCGTAATTCCTACATTATAATTGTTGGTGGCTTCACAGAGCACGCCACAAAAACTGCCCACTTCATCCTCTTTCGCTCGCCGACATCTATCCACTGCTGTGCGCCAAGGCTCTCTTATTCCAACACTACACTCTCAGACCGGAAGCAGTATCTGAGGCGGAGGTCGAGCGCAATCGGCAATCCGCTTTATAGAGCCAAACAGAGACTTATACCGTTTACAGCATAATAGTTTCATTTTAGTTGACATCAGTATCATTACAATATGCGGGCGCCACGTGTAAGTGTACTCCAGTAGACTCGTTTCAACAGTGGTTTTGGCAGGGCGGCGCAGCGGTCAGCGAATCTGCCTAGCGAGCAGAAGACCCAGACTCAAATCCCATCCTTCATATAAATTTTCATTCATCGCTTCACTCTGCATATATACGTCATGGATATTTGATATGAAGTACCTGTACCTTTGTTTCAGGCGGTAACCCCGTTTCGCTGGATGCTGACGTTCCATTCCATTATAGTCGGAGAGCGTCTGCAATGTTATTCGAGGTTAGGGGGATACCAAGTGGGTTGAAGCGTGAATGGGAATTAGGACTGAGAAAGGAGGCGTACTAGGATAGTCTGTGAACTTGTACACAGACACTGTGCAAGGGTGGCGTAGTGGTTAGTGCGTCTGTACAGTGATCAGGATATCTGTGCTCGAATCCTAACCTTGATGCAAATCTTTATTAGTTGCTTCAGTCTGCATATATACAAATAGATAGTTGAAAAGATTTTTGTAACCATAAAACCTTATTTGATAATCGAGAAGAGCTTGCCCCACCGGTGTGGCCGAGCGGTTCTAGGCGCTTCAGTCTGGAACCGCGGGACTGCTAAGGTCGCAGGTTCGAATCCTGCCTCGGGCATGGATGTGTGTCATGTCCTTAGGTTAGCTAGGTTTAAGGAGTTCTAAGTTCTAGGGGACTGATGACTTGAGATGTTAAGTCCCATAGTGCTCAGAGCCATTTGAAACTTTTTTTTTCATTTTGCTATTTCCCCAGCTAGCGGGCAAGATAAATATTGATAGGCCGTCGGGATGCCACATTAATGTTAATCCAACAAAGGGATGTATTCTGAAATCAATACGGAACAAGGAACTCTTAACTGACTGCAGCCTCCAATGACCTTAGAACGTTCGCAGAACGACGTATAGAAAAGGCACTGCCCTATAACTGCACAAGTTTAACTCAAGAACAGTTCGGAGAGAGAATACTGAACTACGAAAAGTAGGTTACGGCAACAAAAAGGAGGGTGGCGCTGCTGCTCTCCGTTAGTATCGCGAAACAATCACGGTCGGCAAACGATCAAAATGGCTATCGAATGAGAGAGTCTTTACTGAGGTGTACCCGAAGTAACTAACGTTAAACTGTACCGCAGCACGGCGGAGTGTACTTACAGAGAAGACGAGGTCACTGGAGAGAACGTGTATGGTGGTCCTTCCAAGAAGATGTTGCTGAGTACCCCTTTTGTTTGCTGCCTTGCGCGGCTGCCCATGAACTCTTCGCAGCACGTGGCTTTCTTGGGAAGGGCAGTAACCCGTTGTGTTCTAACAGTTTCAGTTTAAAAACAAATACAGTAATTAAAAATCTGCTTGACAGAGTCACTGCGTTTGAAAGATGGGCTACGGGTGTCTTCGCTTTGTGACCTTCCCGTAGGAAAATTAATCTGAGTCCTCACCGCATTAGGCAATCGAACTTGTTCCTATTTGCTGGGGTTCTGAATTGATTAAGAAACTGAAGGTCGACAGGGGTTAAAACCCACATTAAAAAAGATTGTAACTAAAATATTCATTTATTAATAACAAAGTACTTTCACAGTTCTGAGAATAGGCTTCAAGGAAGAACGGATGCAGACCACTAACATTTAAGAGGGTACAGGCATTGTTAATGAATCACTGAAGAAGTAGTGGCGGAAAACGTGCTGCTTCTCTACTACAACCATGATCAATATTTGGTAACCCGTGGGCCGGGTTCACGTACTTCTAAAGCTCGCTGACCCCGTCGTCAAGTGACGCGACAGCAGTGCTCCTAGCGCATAAAGTCAAAACTATAGCGTCTGTCAAGTTAATATTTACCAGGTTATGCTCCGATATGAATGGCCCCCCTTTTCGCAATCACCATGCTAGCAAATTATGCCCCAAAACACGAGTTTTTGAGGGTACATTCATTTTATTTGCATCTCATCTCCAGACGTTTACGTTTACTTATGCGTTGTGAACACTGTTTCTTTACGTATTACGTTACGTAGTAGCTGTAACAAAAACTTCCACTGCAACGCCGTTAGTAAAGAATCAATGTTCACGAAGCGTAAATAAATACAAACATACGAAGACAGGATACCAGGCATCTTGAAACGTCATCACAGAAAAATAGACACCTATAAAAGCAACTGGTTGCAGCTTATTCATACTAACGAGAGTGAGAAAGTATCTCTGTCTGTTAACGCTTTCACGACTAAATCGCTGAACCGCTTTTAATTTTAATTTAGTATATTGCGACTGCTTAAACGCTAAGGAAGAACGCAAGCTACTTTGGAAAGTGTGTAGTACAAGATATTTGTTGATATTAAGCTTATAACGCGAAATATGGAACAATAACTACTCTTTGGGAAAGCTCTTTACTCTTTGACTCTTGAACTTTTTCATACTTGTGAAAATACTTTTATTGTTCGATATGTTCTACGTAATACGAGTCAACGTAGTGAATACAATGCTTATATAACCCTAAACGTGTTTAATCCATCCCTTCCATCAATCACAAGCAATTCGTATTTTAGCCACTGAATGCCACGTTTCTCATACATATTCTGAGATGCTTGAAGCTTCACAACAACGGCGTCATTAAAATGCTGTACGACCTATAGATAGACATTGTGGCGTTACATGTAGAACTTGGGAGGCTTTACGTGCGTCTGTATTTGATTATGATATGCGAGAACAGCTGTGGGTAGCGGACAGACACTTGGGGGCAGCTGATATTATTGCACAAATGGATATTATAAAATTTGCGCTGCTCCGAATTACAAAACATTTTTTTGTTTAACGCAATTTAATTATTTTAGAGAGAATACATTTTATTTTTGTAGGGTCACCGTCACTCATCATCACAAAGATGCTTCGATGCGTCAGCGGCTTGTGGTTAGGTTTGCTGATCCTCAACACGAGTCCTGGGTTCGATTCCTCTGATGTCAAATAAAATGACTTACAGCAAATGTCCGAACTTGCCAAGTGAGGTTTCCCAAAGTCATACACACATTTCATTTTATGGGCGGGCAACTGCAGCCAAGTGTAACAGCAAGGGCACATGATCATACAATTCTCAACGTGTTTCATCGATAATTTTATACCGGTAACATTAAATGCCAAAGTATCTTTGTCGATTACGTTTTGACAACTAAACTGCTGAACCGATTATTATGAAATTTGGTATGGAGAGACTATTAACCCAGAACAAGAACATAAGCTACTAAAGAAACTAAAGATTCGTACCCTAAGAAGGCTGCTATGGCCTTGCCGCCACGTCACGCTGTGCGGCAATTGGATGTGGTGGGGAGGGGTTTGAAGGGTGAAGGGGGGGAGGGGTGGAGGGAAGCGGACCACGAGCTGTGTTTATCCTGACAGACAGACGCGTGAGGGCACAACAAAGCTACTGATATGCGAGCGCAACTGTGGGTAACAGCTAGTTCATTATAAATTACCTTCCATTTTCACATTTGCAATGTTCTAATACGTCCACAATGGACAAGAGTTATTTACTAATCTACTAAGTAAATATCCAAAAATGTCATGAGTGGATCTCTCTCTCTCTCTCTCTCTCTCTCTCTCTCTCTCTCTCTCTCTCTCTCTCTTTCTCTCTCTCTGTCTGTCCCTATCTTCCAATAACTTCTTTCGTGGATTGGCTGTAAACCAATAGCGGATTCTATTCGGCCCGCAGCACGCCGGTTGCTCAGGCGTGCTCTAGAAGCTATACCTCTGCAGTGTAAATGGTACTGCTGGGTGAAAGCTTTCTATAAAAGTCAGATAGATCACAGTTCGGAGAGTCATAGCACTCACGAGATTCAGGACGAAGCTACAAGGGGAACTGTTGCGATGCCTGCTTACCAAACGACGTTGCAGAAAGTGGCTTCCAAAAGGTTGTTACAATGCTGCTACACGGAATAGTTGATCGTAGCGCATTAAAACCGTTGCTCTTTGTCGCATACAACATAACGCGGCTCTGTCAAAGTAATGAAATGCAAAACGTGACTGGGGCCGAATTCGATAGCTGTTGGCGTTTTCCAAACATCTTACTGCATCTGCTGATGACCGAACAAAAGGGATACTCTCTAACAAGTGCGCTGTATGAACAATGACTTTAAAGTTGCAACACATAATATTTCTTCTAAAGCCCTTAACGAAAGTCGGAAGAAACCCTAAGTGTAAGTGATCTTCCAAAGAAATTTCGCCTTGACTGTTCTGAACGTGAATTGCCTAAGTGGAAAAACTAAGTTTCAGAACCGAGTAACAATCGACCTGGTATAATGGCGACGTCGAAAGTCTTTTTGTTTCTTCTTTCTTTCCTAAACCGATACAAATACTTACTGTTAGCAGCACCATCTTGAACGACTAAGCTTTAGATATTTATGACGATATAGGCGCAACCTCATAGTTGAGTTTGTCGCTTGAAAATATTCGCATGAAACCGAATCAGTTGTATCTTGCAAAAGCTCGGAAAACCTAGTGAATAAACTGAAGAGATGGGTGATTTTATTGCAAACACAAAACATAAAGGCGATATTTTTAATGTCTCTTGCTTCAACAATACGGGTCAGACTAATTTTGAGAAAGAAAAGCAAGCTAATAGAGGCCTTAACTCATATGGGAAAACAACTGTGGAGTGCAAGACTGTACACTCCCAATCATACACAAAAACGTCCGTATGGCTCATTGTGATGTTTGCAATGTGTTTGTCTTCATTGCTCGACCAGAAATTCTGCCAACGTGTGGAAAGATCATAATTTCTCACAGATAATCTTGTGGTAGATTCGTAAAAGTCTGGAATAATGGGAACTTCTATTCTGTTTTGCGGGAAAACAGCACTTCTCCTATATTTTTGGTCAGATCATAAAAACTGTCAGTCATGAATTGCCGTATTTAAGGGAGAAGAGGAGATACTTCAGATTCTGCCATTATTGACCTTTAGACAAAGTTTTTCCGTCAGAGGGAGGCACTTAAAAGAACATTGAACATAAGAATTTTTATGGTCAAATAATTGCTATTTCTATTCTACCATCTTGGCAATATTTTGAATTTGCTATCGCTAGTACAGCAGCAGCTTTCCTTTACTCGGATTCAGAATCTGATCAAGTGTGTATTCGCACTCTTCTAAATACACCGTTATTTGGCTCAATTCTTTCGTAAATCTGGCCATATGCTGTGTACGGCTGAGACTGTAGACAACGAGGCACATTTTGACGCCGTGTTTCTTGACTTCAGGGAGGCATTTGACATCGTCCCGCAGTGCCGTTTAGTGAGAAGAAAAATATAAGAGTTTATCGAGTATCGGACCAGATTTGCAACTGGATAAAAGATTTACTTACAGACAGAACTCCACAGTCGCTCTTAAAGGCATAAAGTCAACAGATGTAAACGTAATTTCCGGAAAACCCCAAGTAAGTGTTGACTGTTTAGAATGTGTGTAAATGATCTAGTAGAAAGCACAGGAAGCTCTGTAAGACTTCGCAGATGATACTGTTGTCTGTAAGAAAGTAGCAAGAACAGAGGTCGTATCGATTTGCAAAATGACCCGCTGGTAACTGATCCTATATATGTAATAGAGTGCGAATACTGTTGTTGTTGTTGTTGTTGTCTTCAGTCCTGAGACTGGTTTGATGCAGCACTCCATGCTACTCTATCCTGTGCAAGCTGCTTCATCTCCCAGTACCTACTGCAACCTACATCCTTCTGAATCTGCTTAGTGTATTCATCTCTTGGTCTCCCTCTACGATTTTTACCCTCCACGCTGCCCTCCAATGCTAAATTTGTGATCCCTTGATGCCTCAAAACATGTCCTACCAACCGATCCCTTCTTCTAGTCAAGTTGTGCCACAAAATCCTCTTCTCCCTAATCCTATTCAGTACCTCCTCATTAGTTATGCAGTCTATCCATCTAATCTTCAGTATTCTTCTGTAGCACCACATTTTGAAAGCTTGTATTCACTTCTTGTCTAAACTATTTATCGTCCATGTTTCACTTCCATACATGGCTACACTCCAGACAAATACTTTCAGAAACGACTTCCTGACACTTAAATCTATACTTGATGTTAACAAATTTCTCTTCTTCAGAAACTATTTCCTTGCCATTGACAGTCTACATTTTATATCCTCTCTACTTCGATCATCATCAGTTATTTTGCTCCCCAAATAGCAGAACTCATTTACTACATTAAGCGTCTCATTACCTAATCTAATTCCTGCAGCAACACCCGATTTGACTCGACTACATTACATTATCCTCGTTTTGCTCTTGTTGATGTTCACCTTATATCCTCCCTTCATGACACCGTCCATTCCGTTCAGCTGCTCTTCCAGGTCCTTTGGAGTCTCTGATACAACCTTCTTTTATGATTCTTGAACCAAGTGTTAGCTATGATTAAGTTATGCTCTGTGCAAAATTCTACCAGGTGGCTTCCTCTTTCATTTCGTAGCCCCAATCCATATTCACCTACAATGTTTCCTTCTCTCCCTTTTCCTATTGATGAATTCCAGTTACCTATGACCATTAAATTTTCGTCTCCCTTCACTACCTGAATAATTTCTTTTATCTCATCATACATTTCATCAATTTCTTCATCATCTGCAGAGCTAGTTGGCATATAAACTTGTACTACTGTAGTAGGCATGGGCTTTGTGTCTATCTTGGCCACAATAATGCGTTCACTATGCTGTTTGTAGTAGCTTACCCGCACTCCTATTTTTTTACTCATTATTAAACTACGCCTGCATTACCCCTATTTGATTTTGTATTTATAACCCTGTAGTCACCTGACGAGAAGTCTTGGTCCTCCTGCCACCGAACTTCACTAATTCCCACTATATCTAACTTTAACCTATCCATTTCCCTTTTTAAATTTTCTAACCTACCTGCCCGATTAAGGGATCTGACATTCCACGCTCCGATCCGTAGAACGCCAGTTTTCTTTCTCCTGATAACGACGTCCTCTTGAGTAGTCCCCGCCCGGAGCTCCGAATGGGGGACTATTTTACCTCCGGAGTATTTTACCCAAGAGGACGTCATCATCATTTAATCATACAGTAAAGCTGCATGTCCTCGGGAAAAATTACGGCTGTAGTTTCCCCTTGCTTTCAGCCGTTCGCAGTACCAGCACAGCAAGGCCGTTTTGGTTAATGTTGCAAGGCCAGATCAGTTAATCATCCAGACTGTTGCCCTGCAACTACTGAAAAGACTGCTGCCCCTCTTCAGGAACCACATGTTTGTCTGGCCTCTCAACAGATACCCCTCCGTTGTGGTTGCACCTACATTGCGGCTATGTGTATCGCTGAGGCACGCAAGCCTCCCCACCAACGGCAAGGTCCATGGTTCATGGGGGGGTGCGAATACTAGGAAAAGAAATCCACTACCATACTGCTACGCCACTGATCACAAATTGCTAGAACAGTACGTACCATAAAGTATCTAGGAGCAACCATCCAGAGCGACCGAATGTGGAAAAACTATGTAATACGAATAGTATAAAATTCAGGTGCTAGACTGACATTCATAGGAACAATCTTAAGAAAATGTAACTCATGCTCGAAAAACGTGGCTTTCACGACCGATTCCTGAGTATTGTTCATAAATTTGGGAAAATTACTGTTCAGGGCTGATAGAAAGAGAGATAAAAAGGCAATAAGAGCGTTCGTAAGATCGTTTAGTCCGTGCGAGAGTGTTAAAGAGCTGCTAAACAGACTCCAATGGCAGACGCTACAAGGGAGGCGTGTGCGTCACGAGGAAGTTCGCTTTTGAAATTTCGAGTGACCACTTTCCGCGAAGAGTCGGCCTGCATATTACTTCCTCCCACATACATCTCGTGACGTGACCAAGACGATAAAATTCAATAAATTATGGCCAACCTTATCGACAGATATTCTTCCCACGTGCCATTCGCGAGTTGAACAGGTAAGGAGCAGGGGGGGGGGGGGGGGGGAGAAAAGGGAAGAGTCCCGATATTGGTGCCAGAAGTAACCTGTGCCACACAGTTAGGTGCCTTGCGGAATATGATGTAAATGTAGATGGACTTCCAACTTGTATGTTAATGCAGCCCAAAAAATATAAATTTGAAACAGTGTATCAAAACTTCACATTTTTGCAATTGTTACAGGGAATGAAATGAATGTTGCTGAGCTGTTAATTTAGTATTTTGCTCCATACCAATTTGTAATAAAATATAACGTATCTCTCTCTCTCTCTCTCTCTCTCTCTCTCTCTCTCTCTCTCTCTACTAGTTTAGTCGATTTCGCCAATTTCTTCTCTCTTCCACTATCTCTCGACGACTTGCGTGACGCCACCACCCAACAGCGCCCTTTGCCGTCCTCTTCCATTTGAGTCATGTCATCAGTCTTCCCCAGCATTAACTTCTTTAACAGCGAATCATGTCTTCTCATGATGCCAAAGCAGGTCAATATCAGAGCTTCCAAGGAGCAGTTCGGTCTTATTTACTGCTGTGCCGACTTACGCATTCTCTCTGCAGTCAAAGCAACTTAAGGAGCTCCTTCCATAACAATTCAAAGGAGTTCATTCTACGAAGTTGAGCCGTTTTCATGGTTCAGTCCTCACATTCTTATATCAAAACTGGAAATAACATACCCCTTACTACTGGTCTTTGCCGTTACTCATACCTCTACGGGCCTTAAAACATTGTCAAGATCAGACACTGACTTTCTCCCAAGCTACGAAGTGATAAGTGTATTTGTCATAATTTCCGTTTTCTTGACATTCAACAATTCCAGCCTTTGCACTTTGCTCTTTCACTTTCACTTCCACTTACACTTTTCTGCCATCAGTAGAGTATTATGGTACCATCTGCACACGTAAGGATAAATCCTAGCTATTTTTATAGCGGATTTTGCTTCGTCTAACACAGCATTCCCCCCTAAGATGCTCTGCCTTTTTCTTCTGATGGGTTTGATGCGGTCATCACGAGTTCCTCCCATGTGCCTACCCTCTCATCTCAGTGTTACAATTTCTACTCACATCCCGAATTGTTTGCTGGATGTGTTCCAATCAGTCTTCTTCTACAGTTGTTATCCTCTGCAGCTCCCTCTAGTACCGTGTAAGTTATTCCACGATACCTTAGCAGATGTCCTATAATCATGTCTACTCTTCTTATCAGTGTTGTCTATACGTCTCTTGCATCGCAGATACTGCGGAGAACCCTCTTACTTCACTTATCAGTCCACTTAATTTTGAGCATTCTGCAGCAGCACCACATCGTAATTGCTTCGATTTCCTTCTGTTCCAGTTTTCCCACAGTCCGTGTTTCACTACCATATAGTACTGCACCCCAAATGTACGGTCGCAGGTTCGAATCTTGCCTCAGGCATGGATGTGTGTGATATCCTTAGGTTAAGTTAGGTTTAAGTAGTTCTAAGTCTAGGAGACTTATGACCTCAGTGATTAGAGCCATATGAATCCAAACTTTTATTCTCAGAAATTTCTTCAAGTTAAGGTCATGTCTGATACTAGTAGACTTCTCTTGGCCTAGAACGCACTTTTTGCTAAAGATGGATCTGCTTTATATGTCCTCCTTGCTCAATCCATGAGGAGTCGTTTGGCTGTGCAGCTAGCAGAATCCCTTGACTTCGCCTACTTCGCGATCTCCAGTTCTGATGTTAAGTTCGCTGCTGTTCTCATTTCTGTTCCTTCTCCTTACTTCATTATACCTTTCATTCCATTCAACAGCTCCTTTAATTCTTCTTCGTTTTCGTTCCGGACAGCAATGTCATCAGCAAATTTTATAGATAGCCTTTCAGCCTGAATTTTAATCCAGCTCTTCAACCCTTCTTTTACTTCCGTCAATATTTATTCGATGTACGGACTGAACAGTAGTGACGAAAGTCTAAATCCCTGTCTTATATCCTTTCAAATCCGAACACTTCGTTATTCCTGTTCCTGGATTATTGTTCCGTCTTGGTACTTGTACATGCTGCACACCACAAGCTTTCCCCTATAGCTTACTCCTATTTTTCTCAGAATTTCGTTCATCTTGCACTATTTCACACAGTCAAACGCTTTTCGAAGATCGATCATTCAAATGAACGTGCCTTAATTTTGCTTCATTTTCTGCTTCTCTGGTGCATTTAACTTTTCTAATGCCAAACTATTCGCCATCTAACATATCCTCAGTTTTATTTTCCGCTCTTCTTTATATTCTTCATGTCAGCAATTTGGATGCACGACTATCATGCTCATTGTGCGAAAATTCTTGCATTTGTCGGCTCTTGCTGTCTGAGGAATTGTGTGGATGACATTTTTCCGAAATGTTCTTAAATCTTCAAAAGCTCTTTAAAATCTGATTCTCATACTAGATCTCATTCCTATTGACCCCTGTTTCTTCGTCTATCAAGTCGTCAGACAAAGGTTTCCCGTCACAAAAGTCTACAGTGTACTTGATCTATCTATCCGCCCTTTCCTCTTCATTTAGCAGTGGAATTCCCATTTCACTGTTAATGTGACAGTCTTTGCTTTTAATATCACTGCAGATTGTATTGGCTTCTTTATCTTCTGTGTCAGTCCTTCCGACAATCATTTCTTTTTCGATCTTTTCACATCTTTCTGCCGCCATTTTACCTTACCTTCCCTGCACATCGTATTTATTTCAAGCCTAAGTGACTTTGTATTTCTGTCCACCTGAATTTCACGGAACTTTTTTTACTTCCTTCTTTTGTAGATCAGCTGAGGTATTTCTTTCGTTACCCATCGTTTCTTCTCAGTTACCTTCCTGGTACCTACCTTTTTGTTTCAGATTCCTATGATTGCACTTCCTCTTCAACTAAATTGCCTACTGAGCTATTCATGATCGCATTATCAATAGCCTTCAAGCGTATCTTTTCATTCCTTAATAATTCCGTATCTCACTTTTTTGTGCATTGTTTCTCTCTGATTTGCCTCTTAAACCTCAACTTTCTCTACATCATTAGTAAATTGTCTTCAGAGCATATATGTGTACATGTGTACGCCTACACGCCAATACCTGGTTTAGGAATCTCCGCCTGACCATGTTGTAATCTAACTGGAATCTGCCTACAGAATGAATAAACGAGATTTTTCACTTTTAATCTTGATCCATTTTATTGCTTCTTATAATGTTTTCAGTATCCTTTTGGTCAACGTATGAATGACGTGTGTAGTATTTGAGACGACACCGTGCTCGTATATTTCTGACTACTTCGTATAATTTTAAGCAAATGCAGAGACACATGTCTCTCTGAAATTCTCTTGCCTTTTGCATAATGCCTGGAATGATGGCAGTTTGATCTCTGATCTCTCTTACTTTTCAAATCCAGCTTCTTGTTCTTGTAGCTGTCGGTATACATCCTGCGGAAATTCATTTCGTAAGATTTTAATCGTAACTTTACTAGCATGCGAGATAACAACGATTGTTCGATGATTCGAATGTTGTTTATAAATTCCTCTCTTTGTAATATGAATTAATTTTGAATTTTTGTAATATTTTGACCACTATTAGTTTCTCCAAATCACAGACATTTTGAGTTCAACAATTTCGCTGCATTGCTTCCAACGACTTTCAATATTTCTGCAGGAATTCCGTAATGTCCACCAGCCCTCTTTTCAGCCATATTTTCTACGGTCCATTTGACTTCACTTACTACAAATCTGGTTCTTATTCTAAGATCACATCAGCTGCATCATCACCAGTATACAATACTTCCTTAGATGTATCTTCTCGATATTACACTTCTTCCCTTTATATACTCTGCTTCTGTTAGGTCTTTGACATTTTTATCTTTCATCCATCAGATCTTCACCTGCAACTTCTCTTTGGTGTACCTTAATTTTTCATGTAAAGATCTCTTGTCTTCCCCATTTCCCATTATGTTATTCATTGTCCATTTAAGAAGATATTCTTGTCTCTTCTAGTTGATTTCCGACACTCTACATTTAATGCAAACGTGGATGATCTATCAACATTTGACTTTTGCATTCTATCGTTCTCCTGCAGTTTACTATAATGCTGTCTCGCTACCGTCTGAATTATTGCATCCCTTTCATGTCCTTCTGGTCTTTTAACTGCAGTCTCGTTTCAGTACAAGTTGTGAATAGCCTTCCTATCCCTGTGTCTTAAGCCTTTCAGGTTCAGAATTCCAAAAAGTGTAATCCATTCAACATGGTCCATAGATTTTTCTAAGTCTACAGATGCTAGAGGGAAGTGTCCAAACTAGACTCACCTTCACCTAAAGCATACCACTGGTCTTTTGGCTCTACACTGCACTCTAATAGAAGAAAGTGTAAATGTTATATTATGTTTCCACCAATCTCTAGTAGAATGCATGAGATGCCCATTTAACTCGTTAGTTATCAGTTCGTCGTTGTATGTCTTAACATTGGACTAAATTTTTTTCTTATTTCTCCTAGATATTGTCAGGAAAGCTGTTCAACCAGCATGTGTTCTTGAACAGTGCAGTTTAAGATTAATGTCTGAGATTAAACGGTTCTGTTTAGAAACTTGGTTAAAAATTAATTGGGTTAAGAAAATATAGGACACAGTCACGTAAACTGGACGCCCTTCAGTTGCTTCATGATTACTCTGCCTGCAGTAGTAGACACACTAATTTTCCTCGAACGCTCTTGCAGATTCCAAGAAGATAACTGGATAGGGTGGTTATAGAAGGCGGAGCCCACGTAAGTGACTGAAGCCAATGACGGAATTCAGAAAAAGTAGATGTGTTGGAAAAAGGTCAAAAAAGAGTTTAATACTCCAGAGACAACACTTGTGATGTTGTACATAGTCTTCACGGGTTAGCCGCCGGATCACGTGCAAATTCCACAATATTTCCGCGGAACTATTGTCTGTGATCTACAGGTAGTTCAACTTCGCTGGTGGCTAGGTGCGACTGACGGTATCCGCCCGTCGACGCCCCGTCGTACCTAGCCATATGCAAGGTTGAACCACCTGAGGATGGACAGTTGCTCCGAGGAAATACTGTGAAATTTGTACAACGTGATCCGACGGCAAACCCCTGAAGACTATTTAAAACATATACGCCGGGAAAGCTTGAATAGTCACACTTGTTGTTCAACATGAAGTATGGCACACTTCTTCAAGCAACGAGAAAAGAAGCAGAACTGCACTTCTGCAAAGATCTTGAAGAAGAGCTGGATTAATATTGTCTTGCTATGGTAGATTCTTTCTTTAGGTTTACTTGTAATGACTTGATAAGAATGGCCAAACAACTGGCAGAAGTAAGTAACATTGTACTCTCTTTCAAAGACAAAGTTACTCAGAGAAAAGTGAGCTGGCCTTTTTCTAAAACGCCACAAAACTAAGTTGTCAGAAAGTAAGTCTACAGGAACATCCTGTAGCAGTGCTCTTGGATTCAGCAAAGAAAGTAGACAAATGCTACGACTTTCTGGAAGATGCCATCATATTACACCTACTTTGAAACTAAGTAATGTGTTGTCTGATTTAATACTAGTTTCTTCTTCTTCTTTCTCTTCCTTCTATCGAGAATTAGGCCTTCGGCCTCGTCCGGTTTCATACAATTTATTCCCACCTTTTGTTTGGGCTTCCCGCACTTCTCCTTCAGACCGGGTTGTATCCGCTTGTTGATTTTGGTTGTCTTCTTTCACTCATATGTTCTAGATGTTCCTTACAGTTCTCTATATAGTTACACGAGCTCTATTCAGACAGTAACGTACGATCGCTCACAACATGGAAATCAGTACCTACACGTTCCAGCTACTTCTCTAAACAGTAGTCTGTCGACCATAGATCTTTGTACCGACTTTCCAACACTCGTTATAGAAGGCAGCTGCCTGTGCTTTCCGCCAATTCTCTAAGCTGGTCTACAGCTCACTGTCTGTGCCAAATTGTTGCCTTCATAGCCGGCGGTTCATGTGAGCGGAGATGAAACTCAGGGGTAGCCAAATATGGGCTGCATTGAGAGTGATCAAACACTTCCCATGGAAAACGCTGCAGGAGTATCTTCATTGCCTCTGCAGAATTCGGCCGAGAACTGTCATTTAGAACGAAACTCAGATAGTTCTGCTACGTGGGCTTCATGACATCACGAGGAATCTCTCACCAAGCCAACATAGCTGCCGACCGCTGTGGCCGAGTTGTTCTAGGCACTGCAGTCCGGAACTGCGCTGCTTCTGCGGTCGTAGGTTCGAATCCTGCCTCGGGCATGGATGTGTGTGATGTAGTTAGGTTTAAGTAGTACTAAGTCTAGGGGACTCATGACCTCAGATGGCAAGTCCCATAATGCTTAGAGCCATTTGATCCCTCATGCCTGGCGGGACACTATTAATGTAGGCCACTTCACGTGTTCACTGTGCACTCAGATCTGAAAAGGGCTAAGTGACGCGAACGACGGAATTCCTAGAAACACTGCCCAACATATCTGTGCAAAGCTTCACCGGAATTTCACTGTGTTTTCCATTTCTAGCCCAATCGGACCTTACTTTTCGAACAGCCCTCGTGCTTTATCATTTACGTTAGGCATTTGCCAACTTTCTCTGACCTCTTCATTCATGAACCTATGTCGTTTTGAATTACCTTTTACGGACAGTAGAATACTGTTTTCTAATTTTATGTAGTGTTATTATGTTTACTTTCACAAAGGGTCGGATTCTGGCTACTAGTCGTTAAAGTCTGTAACTGAACGTTTTTGGAAATATTATTTTTCATAACAACTTTTGATTATATTTGTCAAGAGTAAGAGGTCAATGGTGCATAACATTATAAAGTAAGAGTTACATGCTTTTAAAACAATTTCTTCATTAAAAACATTCTTCTGTGGCCTAAATCCTGATTCTATCTTGGCACAATATTTGCGCGGTCCATATGGCGCCATCTCCAGGTGAGTATGCTGTCGCACTAAGTCGCTGCAACTGAATTCATTTGCTGGAAATTCGTGTAACAGCTTACTCACATGAATATAGCGGCCAGATGGACTAAAACACCGTGTCAAGGTCACTTAATTATCCGGCTGCAGATCCGAGAAGAATATTATCAGTTATCGGGAAAAAGTAAATAATAACTTGTTTCACTATTTTTTACTCTTTAAAATTTAAAACAAAATTAGAATCCGGTTTGAGAAAGAACGGAAGGAAGATGAGGGTATAACGCCCCTTCTACGTCAATGTCATTAGAGATTACCCGTTGTAAGCGTTTTCCTCTAAACGTAGGTATAGTTTTCTTCACTTTACCATCTTAGATGAGTCTTAGGGTCAGTGCAGCGTCGTGTGTTCCTACATTACTCTGGAACCTAAATTCACCTAGCTCTAGATCGAGTTGTACCAGTTTCTCTTCTGTTAATAATCTGTGTCAATATACCGCAACAATGATTTATGAAACTGATGTTTCAATAATTTTCATACCTGCCAGTATCTCCCATTTTTTCAATGAGAATTATTACTCGTAAACTATGTACGTTGGCGTACATTCCACGGAGAGCAGAAGGGATGGTTCCAAGTGCAGAACGAGGTCAGAGTAGAGCGTACGTTCACTGGCCGGCGATCGACGTCCCGTTAACGTCGGCGTGTGGACGGGCGCTACAGCACAGCCGCGGTCACTCCGCTGCCGGAGCACGCTTCCGCCCCCGCGCAGCACGGCATACCGCAGCCCAGCCGCAAGCGAGAGCGTCGTTGACCGCAGGCGCAGCCGCCGCCATTAACCGAAGGTGCCGTCTGCCGAAACGGCTTAATTAATTGAGTGTCTGCGGGCCCGTAATGGAGTTTTGCGTGCCGGCCAGCGGATTCCGACGCCGACCGCCGCACAGCGCCGCGCCGGTTGGCGAACTGCAGCGGCGACAAACATTACGCCGGCCTACGAAATGCGAGGAAGGGTCGGACAGTGTCGTAGGCGTTCGCACGGGTAATAAAGCTCCCCGGCTCGTCTCCGCATAGCAGCCGGCCTGAGGCTGCGTATACGGCGCGAGTGCCCGCCTATTTTCGCAAGTTGCCCACTAACGGTATGGTCGGCACAGCACTGTGTGTGTGTGTGTGTGTGGCTGCGGACGCTCACAATTCCAGAGAGAGTACATATAGCGAGCCACACTAGGTTCCACTGCAGACCCAGATGGCCGGTCCCACAGGCGTTTCCTGGCTGAGGCGTACTCCACCCCAGGGAGAGGCGAATGACGGACGTTATTCCGTCGCCTACCACGATAACAGTAAGAGGGCAGCGTCGTTCCAGCAATAACTTGGCTGCCCGCGCTGGGTTTATAGCATGCCTGGGGAGAAGTCGTGCTGTAAGTCTAGAGACCCACTACGGCCGTCATCGTTTCCATTCAGAAATACCGCCACTTCCATATTGAAAGCTAAGGGAACAGTAGTTTCAATGTTGTGGCTTTCCGCCTTGTCGTCTTCTGATGTTAAAATGTACAGAAGCGAAAAGAGGACAACCGCAGTTTTCTATTTCTCGTTAAATTCAGCCGACCTTGGTGGCCGAGCGGTTCTAGGCACTACAGTCTGGATCCGAGCGACCGCTACGGTCGCAGGTTGCAATCCTGCCTCGGGCGTCGATGTCTTTGATGTCCTTAGGTTAGTTAGGTTTAAGTAGTTCAAAGTTCTAGGGGACTGATGGCCTCAGAAGTTAAGTCCCATAGTACTCAGAGCCATTTGCGATTTTTTTTTTTTTTTTTTTTTTTTTTTTGGAAGGTGCATTCCGGGTCGTTCCTCAAGAAGGCAATTGTAATAGACAACAACATGAACATCATTTCCGCCATTTTTATTGCTCATGAAACCACACTGCATGTTCTACCACCATAGACCGAGACCCTCACTGCTCTTTATTATCTGTGATCCACATCTGTACCTGCCTCTGTGTAGACCTTACAAACCAGTATCAGATTGATGAATGCCTGTCTGACCGTGATGTTTGTAATCCATCTGAACTCTTCGCATGTCCACAGGAATTTTCCAAGTATACATCCTCTTCTTGATATTTTTTAACAATGTCTTCATTATTATCAGCGTAACTTTATTGCAGAACGCAATTAGTCTTTCTCCTCTCTCATTCCTACTAAGACGCCCAAATTCTTCTATAGCTTTGCCTTCTATTCTTGTACTATCACGGCATTCCAATCACTATTGATTATAAAATTTTCATTTCTCTTTACATAGTAAATTTTTTCAGTATCTTCTTATAGAAACTTTATTTCTTCATCTTCTGTATGTGACATCTGCGTAGGCGTTGGTTTGTCTTTGATTCCTATGAGAATAATCTTATCATTGAACTACTAACAGCAATTCACTCTCTGCTGTATCTTCCCTTTCAAGAGGAATCCTACTGCCGTTACACCATTTCTGCTGCTGGCGATTTTATATTATAATCATCAAATCAAAAATCCGTATTCTCTTTCCATCTCATTACACTGACTATATATTTTTATCTAGACTGATTCTATGCATTTTCCTTTCCAGATTTACTAGCTTATACTTATCAGCATCTTAATTACAAACAACTGCCTTGCTGGAGAGAGAGAGAGAGAGAGAGAGAGAGAGAGAGAGAGAGAGAGAGAGAGAGAGAGCGTCCTTATAGATAGCGCCAACGACGTTGTTCGATTACGATCTGAGCGTGTGTGCCCGCCGTTTGACACACACTTTTGTACAGTTTGTGATAAGCTCTAATGTTCACGCATGAGTTTATCATTCCTAGGCACGCCACGTTGTCCAACTCTTGGTCTATGGAGAAGTCACCCCACGGTAACGGACTTTGTCCAGCCACGAGCTGGTCGCATGGCCCTACCGTAGCGCGTCTAGAGCTATTCGTGGTCGGAACCTGCTGTGCTGGCTTAAGGGATACTGAATGCGCCATGACAGCACGTGTTTCCCAAATCGTGTTGCAAATATCTAGCAGAATGCGATAACCAGTAGAGCACAAAAGAAAGCCATTGCATGGAACAAACAGGGGGTAATCAACGGAACACATACCAACACAAACTCTTCTGAACCTAGTAAAAATGGTAAAATAAAAAAGTACTATAAGTAACACACACACACACACACACACACACACACACACACACACACACACACACACACGCGGCCCGCGCAGCTAGCCGAGCGTAGACACGCGACTTTCCGGAACGGGAAGGAGCGCCTGGTCTCCGGCACGAATCCGCCCGGTGGACTTGTGTCGAGTTCCGGTTTTCCGGCCAGTCTCTGGATGGTTAATAGGCGGTTTTCCATCTGCCTCGGCGAATGCGGGCTGGTTCCCCTTATTCTTCCTCAGCTTCACTATGTCGGCGATTGCTGTGCAAACAAGTTCTACACGTACGAGTACACCACCATTACTCTACCACGCAAACATATGGGGGATTCCACCAGAGCCCGAACCGCACAATAACCCCGGATCCGGTATGGGGCAGCGGAGGGATGAAGTGACTGCGGTAGTGGTCGTGGGGTTGTGGACCACTGCGGCTGCAGCGGGGACGGAACCTCTCCGTCGTCTCTAGGTCCCTGGTTAACATACAGCAACACCCCCCCCCCCCCCGGACACACACACACAAAATGGAAGGAGGAAAACAAAAAGATCCGTATATACCTAAACATACTAAAACAATTCTCTCCCTCTCACACACACACACACACACACAACATATACATGAAATGAGTAGTATTTGTAGTATTTTTCATTCCTGTCCAAATGAAATTTCGTTTAGAAATAAGCAGAACAGTTAAAAAGCCGGCACTAGTTCTAGTGTAGAGCAGTATCTACGGAATTAGTGAGCATAAATTTGAAGTTGCATAAAATCAGAAAGTGTCAAAACTGTTTTAAAATCAAAGCACAATTTCCAATATTTAAAATGAAATGTCGTAAACACAAATCTATATACTTCAGGCCACCGAAGATGCCTCGAAAATAATAAAGGCGAGATGCGTGAAGTACGAATAATTCGTTTGATTTAGTTGTAATTAGATACAAAACGATAGCTATTAAAATAAAAATACGTCGAACTTCTTGTTGCCTGCGGATTCACAAAGTCGGTTGCTTGGCGCGTCGTAGGGGCCAATCAATTGGATCGGATATTTTAATGTTTGTATCATATCTGTGGAAAGCTGTCCTTTTTGTGTGTTTTGACCTATTGACATTTTTTGTATAGGTGGAGACTGTCAGCACAAGTTGTTCGAAAATACATGGAAGCTGGATGTTTTGCTATAGTTCAGTGGTTGAATCTCATAATTTTTCTGATTTCACTTATATTCCTATTAGGCATAGTGCACTGAAAATGATAACCGTATCTCACTGTTCAAAGTGAAACTGGAGACCCATAGGACGGCACTATTTCAGCAAACGTAACCGGACACCTACCAGTGGACATTTTTAATAAGAGGTGTGTCCACCATACGATTTTTTACGGCATGTGCTCTGCTGGGGGCACGTTTGAATGAGATGTCTAAATGTCTCTAGATGAATGGTAGTCCATTCTTCCTCTAGAGCGAAAACCTGAGAAGAAATCGATGTTAAGCCCTAGATCTGAAGCGAAGTCGGCGCTGTAACTCGCCCTAAAAGGTGCTCCATTGAGCTCAGGTTGGTACTATTGAAAGGCCACTCCATTTCAGAAACGTTATTGCCGACAAACCATTGCTTCACAAATGCTGCTTCACGGCAGGGTGCTTTAACACCATGTCCCTCAGGCGGGCACAAATGTTGATACCTTTAATAACCCGCTGTCTCTCAGTAACTCCAACACGCAGTGCAACGTGGCCTTTTGTAGTGAACTGAAGACGACACATTGTACTTCTTACTGTAAGACATTATCTCCCACATAAGTAAGTAAAATAATGAGAGTTGATGACGGGATCTTATGAACTTGAATGATGTATACAATTAAAAATCATGGCAGATTTATTCATAAAAAAACCATGGGTTAAATGGAATAAGGGTCAGCAAAATTCATCGATTATTATCTGTAGCCTATTCCTGAAGTAAGCTGTTTAGATTTAGTGATATACGGTCTCCAGTACAGTGCTCAAAACCTGGAATCTTGCTGATTGCTATTAGACAACTGTAGGGCACTTGGCACCCCATCGTGAAACTGGTGTCCCATAAAACTATTTCTCAAGTGTGGCAGTTCCGGTAATTTGATTCAGGAGCGTAATTTCACTCGTTTTCCAGGAGGTAGGAGGAGGATTTCTCCAAGACAGGGTGTGAGGCTTGGCGTGACACCACGATCTCTCGGAAGACGAGGAAACGCTTCACCATTTATCTCAATGATGCACTTGAGCGGCGTGCCTCCTGCTAAACTACCTTTGACGGAATAAACTGTGAAATCAACAATGTGTAGCTCACTAGGGTCGCCAAGTTGTACCACAATACTCTATGTTGTATAACAGCAACCAACTAGCGGGGGTACCATCCACAACTACCATTCCTCTGTGGGAAGTATAAGCTGTTGTCACCTTGTGTAACTCCGCTCGCTGCCTCTCAAGGTGGAAAGCTCAACACAGTGTCAGTTGTGCGTAATTTCTTTTTTGACTGGTTCTCAAATAAAGCGTGTTTCCGTAAGAGCGTGGAATAATGTAACAGGACAAAGAGAATGCTCCACTGAACAATTTGAGATAGTTAACCTGGCGTCGGAGGTGTCAAGGAGATATGGAAGTAAACTCGTGTACAGCTTTGTCTAGCATTACTGTTTTACAGCATATTTAAAACTTAGAAGTGTACACGTTTACGCATATTGTGCTGTTTATTTACACGTACATTCTTTATTTCCTGCAGGGAAAGAAGAACAATGAGCTTGATTGCTAGGAAGTAATATGCAGGTCTTGTTTACTTAACTTGTCCGTAAGGTGGCTCTGTTGTATCATATTTACCTTGTCGCCTTGGATGCTCGTGAGAGGATATAGATACAACGTGACCGTGCACCGCTTCACTCCAGTTTGGATGTCCGCAAGCATCTGTATGCTGTATTTCCTGGTCGCCGAACTGGAAACGGATGTCATATTCCATGGCCTGCGTGGTCACCTGACATGAATCCACTTGATTATTTCCTGTGGTGATATCTAAAGTCACTTGTGTATAAGACCCCAGTCGAACGGAGATGGAATTAATTCCCAAGTGCCTGTGATGTGATTCGAAACACACCAGAGATACTTGTCAGGGCGCGTCAGAATCTTGTTCGCCGATGTCACGCTTGCATTAAGGTTGATGGCCGTCAGTTTTAACACAGTTTGTAAAATACAATACAAATGGTAGGTTCATTGTGTTAGTAATAGTATTTGCCGTTAACTGTAACTAATGTAAATAAAAAAGTACACAGTAATGCAATTTTATTCTGATTATCTTCTTAAGCTGCCTTCTCTGACCCCAGGTTCCGTACCTCACATTCTTCAATCGAACGTCCTCTATCTCCTGTTAAATTTTTTCACGCACTTACGGAAACACCTCGTATAAAGTTACGTAGTAAGATTCATCATTCCTGTATACATTCAGTGAAGTGCACTAAAAAAAAAGTAAATGCTATTGACGATGTTATTTAACTATTGCAATAACTGAGTACGATGTAGCAATGTTAACTGCACATTACATTGGAACCTCGTGTGCTTGAGTGCGAGATGGTTGAGGAGAAATTGAACTGGCCGTTGAGTTGTAGCAAACACCGCGTCTGGAGCACTTCTGTGGAATCGTCGCTGCCGACTATCCCCTGCAGAAAATAACAGTATTCAATGGCCTAGCATCGAAATTCGATAAGACTGACGCTTCGAGAGGTCATTAATTTAAATTGTAAGGCACTGTGTTCCTTGTAGGTAGTTTTACTATCGAAGAGACCAGCATGGATACCTGTGCGTGTTAGCACGCCGCTTCCGGGATTTGGGAGGTGCGCCAGCCCTGGATCGAATCGAATCCGTTCATTGGACGGCCCAGACTGGATGTGGTTTTTAGGCAGTTTCCCAAATCCAACTAAGTGAATACTAAGATGGTATCACGGCACTCCATTCGAAAACATTTAGAAAACGCTATACTCAACATATTCGTCCCGAGAGAATTAGCAACCTACTGGCATTTCAAACGATTCTCGTTTATTCTTCAGTCTCAGTTCTAAATTTTCAATAAAATCTCCCTGAAACATCCTTAGATCTAAAACAAAATAATAAAACTAAATACTTACCGTCTGATATTTTATCGTAAGTAATACTTCGATGTCTATGCACTGTAGTGATGAAGATCATTTTAGAGTTACGGTTGTCACAGTAAGTTTGATTATGTTAGGAGTGTTCGCTCAAAGCAACAGGGCAATTTTTCAGGCATTCTAAATTCAGTAATCGCAGTGAATATTTGCTTCAGCCAGCACAATACAAAACTACAATCGACTTGTACACGAAATGTTTTACAGAATTTATGCCACTGCTGTTATCAACTGGTTTTCCAATGAAGTCTAAGCAATTCAACGACGACTGTATTATTTCATAATAAAGTTCACTTCAACCAACTAAATTACACAGAAACTGTATCGTTTCCGTGAAAATCAGTATAACTGTTAACTCCTTTCACTCATTAATAATTCCAAATCAAAACTGCCATAGTCAGTTTCAGGAATGAGTTGTATACGTTCCTTTATTTTTAATTCGGCAGTATTTGGAAATGGCCAACTAACGTTTGAGATCTGAAGATATGCAATCACATGTTTAAGTGCACTAACCAGTGTGTGGGGAAGTGAAACGGTGCATATGGAGAGGTATGGGTCAATAGACCCACTGTAATGCCACTTCCTCGGACGAGAAATGAAAATCAAAAATGAGCTCCAAAATTCCCAAAGATTTCCCCAAAACAAGTTTCAAACTCCATGAAAAATGAATAAGCAAACAAATTTCCAGTTAACACTATAATTTTGATATTAACCAGTAACTGAACCAGGAATCTAATACTTACTAATTTATTAACATAGGAAAGGAACACAGGATTTCAGTAAAATCAAACTCAGAATTCAAAATCATAGTAAATCACAAAATCACTATAATTAAAATTCGCAAAGTAGAACCAACGTTCCCAAAAAATACTCCGTGTGAGTACTCTTTGAGATTTGTGAGTAATGGGTAAGGATAATTCAATCCATTGTCACTACGTTACGACAGTTAGCCGAAGCAGGCTATACTTTTGAATGCTCGTATATGTAGGCACAATTAGATTGTTTTTTCAGAATTGATTATTACTATCTTCTATGGCGCAGTGAAACGATACTTTTACTTCAAATATTACTTTATTTAGAATTCAGATAGATAACTTGCATATATTAGAGAGAAGTGACTTTTAATTAGATAACCTGAAGTTAACATTATTTAGGAAGTGAACACACACAGACAATTTCATTCGTAATTACTAATGGACTATGCATCTTGGCGATAGTTACGAAGCATATAATTTATGATTTCTTCTAACACCTGGGAAAGCTTCTTCCTCACGCCGCTGTTAAGAAGTGACTAATATTGTGTAATAAACCAGCATATCGTGTCAATTCACGCATTTATCATTCAAGTTTTACAATATTATTTATAGAGATAACGTGCTGCGATATTATTTGAGTGAAGCGCTCCAAACTTTACAGAAGCTCTCCTGCTAACCTTGCAGAACTAGCACTTCTGAAAAAAAGGATATTGGGGAGACATGGCTTAGCCACAGCATGGGGGATGTTCCCAGAATGAGAATTTTCACGCTGCAGCGGAGTATGCGCCGATATGGCAGAGCACTTCTTTCAGGAGTGCTAGTTCTGCAAGGTTCGCAGAAGAGCTTCTGTAAAGTTTGGAAGGTATGAGATGAGGTACTGGCAAAAGTAATGCTGTGAGGACGGGGTGTGATTCGTGGTTGGGAAGCTCAGTTGGTAAAGCACTTGCCCGCGAAAGGCAAAGGTCCCCAGTTCGGGTCTCGGTCCGGCACACAGTTTTAATCTGCCAGGAAGTTTCACTAACTGGGGCTGTTGATAAAATATCGATATTTCGGTATTTCCCTGATAATATATCGACTTACTACGGCAATATTTTCTTCCTGGTATATTGACATGTCGATATCAAAATAGCAATATCGGGGGCCGATATTTTTAATTTATATAATTTTTTCACAATTTTAAGTAAATATTTGAAATTGTTCTTTTCAAGTTGCAGTAGAACATAATTTTAAATCTTCTGTGTTTCGGTAGTTACTTGATACATATTTGTTTTCAGTTTGGAAATTGTTACTTCGTCGTGTTGTTGATAGCTGGAGTTTTAGTACTTGCTTCGCATATGTGATCAGTTTTGGATACAACGAGGAAACTCACTCATAGGTCGTTGCACGCCACAGTGATTATAATATGACGACAACGGTTGCTCTAGTTGCTAGTCTGCTTGGCGAGTATGTCAAGTGCCATTTTTAAGGGGAAGTATCTGTGTGTTTTTGTTAATAAATTTACGTTCTTGAGTTTTGTTGACCGTCTATATTTATGTGTCACTGATTTTGTTTGGTGAGTATCCTTTTATGTTTCCTTTTCTTATTGTAAGAAGTACTGTGTGTGTGTGTGTGTGTGTGTGTGTGTGTGTGTTTGTGTGTTTAACTTACGTGCAAGATTGTGTTTTGTTGTATATTGAATTTGATGTTAGTAGAATTTTATGTGTATGTGTGAAGTCCTAAGGGACCAAATTGCTGAGGTCATCGGTTCCCAAGAGTTGTATAGACTTAATCTAATTTATGCTAGGAACAACACACGTACTCATGTCCTGAAGACGATTCGAATCTCCGGCCGGAGGGACCGCGCTGTCCGTGGCAAGGCCACTCCACGCGGCAGATTTTTATGTGAATTTGTGGGTTGTGTTATTAGTTACAGTTAGAAACGGTAGAGAGAGAGAGAGAGAGAGAGAGAGAGAGAGAGAGAGAGAGAGAGATATGGGGTTAGGGGGGGCAAGGGGTAGGAGAGCACGGACTGGTTTCTGTTCCGGACCAATTTCGAAGTGCAATTTTACAGCGGTGCGGTCCTGCTCTCTGGAGCACAAACTGGTGCTGCTGCTTGCCCGTACCACCGAGCGTCGAAACATTTGGCGTGCGGCGCTGCGGACGTCAAAGGCGTAACACTAAAGTTGATAGCTGCTTCCCGCAATAACAGCGCGCCGTATACGGAGCTTAGAAATTGCTGTGTGATGGGGTCTTGAAAAGGCTCCAGGATACCATTCCGGCTTTCCGTTTACCTAGTAACATACAATGTTGGTATAGTTTCACGAGCAATTGCGCGTTCTATTATTAGGGCGACCAGCTCCATCTTGGTCTGGAATAGAATGGTCAGACAGAGCAGCATGACCGAGTACATTAAGTACGAGATGAGTGGTGTGAACGGCAAGCTGTAATGAGCCCTGAAAAACACTGAACATGCACTCACTGATAAAGAGAAATACTACATAACATGCAAGAACCGACGAACAGCGACACTCCACAGCCAATCTACGATCATAAAAACAATACACCGATGATGATGAGGGGGAGATTAGTGTTTAACGGCTCATCGACGTCGAGCTCGTTATAGACGGAGCACAAGCTCGGATTAGGGAAGGATGGAGAAGGAAGATGGTCGTACGCTTTCGGAGGAACATTGCCGGCATTTGCCTTAAGCGATTTAGGGAAATCACCGAAAATCTAAATCAGGATGCCCGGACGCGGGGATTGAACCGTCGTCCTCCTGAACGCGGGCCCAGTAGCTAGCCGCTTTGCTACCCCACCCGGTATCCACCAATGATTGAAGTTATTAATTTCAGGAAAGCCCCAACATACAACTTGGCCAAATTCGTCCAAAAAATAATCATAAAATTCTATAAAACAGAAAAAAACAAAACAGTGAAAAACACAGGAGACCTAACGGAACACACGCAGAACATACAGATACCACACACAGAATAACTGAATTCATTTGACATAGAAAACATGTATACCTCCATCCCCATCACAGAAATAAAGGAAATCATAAAAAAATGTTACATCACAACAGATGCATTAACAGAAATATCAAGTACGCTGAGACTGATAACCGAATAAAGCTACCTCCAGTCTGGTGATAAACATTACTTACGAAGTTACGGACTGCCCACACCTCAGCCAACATTTTATATCAATTACTTATAAAATTTGGTATTTGAAAAGATGGCCACTTATGAAAGATTTAAAATCAAATACTGGTACAGGAATCTTGATGAAACGATTTGTATGGTACCGGTATATGAACCAAATTAAAAAGTAGATAAACTACACAACAAAATCAACAAATCACATCAGAACAAAACTCACACTTGGAGAAGCAGATCAAATAAATTTTCTTGACATAACAATAATAAAACAGTATGGCAAACATTCAGCCGAGAATCGAACCCAGGCCCGCTGCATGGCAGTCAGATGTGCTGACCACTCAGCTAAGGAGCTGGACTATAGTATGAGCAACAGGTATGACACATGTAGTACACGGATTCAAACAAGAACGTAAGATCACGCGGCAAAGCAACCACAACATATCCAGCATTTCCAGAATGCAGGAAAACTCACATGCCACAAACGCACATAGCAATCGTCCACAATGACAACACCACACAGAAAAGAAGCAGAAAATACACTCTGAATTAACCGTGGTGTCACCGCCAGACAAAACACTTGTAGGTGGTAGCCTTTAAATCGGCCGCGGTCCGGTAGTATACGTCGGACTCGCGTGTCACCACTATCAGTGATTGCAGACCGAGCGCCGCCACACGGCAGGTCTAGAGAGACTTCCTAGCACTAGCCGACTTTGCTAGCGATGGTTCACTGACTTCTACGCTCTCATTTGCTTAGACGATAGTTAGCATAGCCTTCACCTACGTTATTTGCTACGACCTAGCAAGGCGCCAGTATCCGTACTATTGATATTGTGAATCATGTACCATAAAGAGCGACGTTCTCCTTTAATGGATTAAAGTTAAGTATTCCACCAGCTACGTCCGTTTTTTCTAAATTCTAATTCCCTTGTCATGTTCCAGACCTCACGCCACCCTGTGTGAGCTAAAATGCGTGAATTTCGGAAACCTTTAACCATACGGTTGGTTCTCCTGCCAACCACAACATTAACACACATAAATTACCACACATAGTGGCAAATATACTAGCAAAACTGGGCTTTCTAATAGCGTGTAAAACTGTGAAAAACCTCGGACCAAATAAACACCAAAAAGAGGCAAATTCCAGGAATCAGGAATATACATAATTGAATGTCAAAGGTGTTACGCAGAATACACAGGAATGGCATGCAGGAATTATCAAATTTGGTAAAAAGAAAGTATCAGTTGTTGGAAGCATGAGGCATTCCACATTTGCAGAGCATTTAAAACACAATAACTATCTTCCTACAATCATGGAACAAAATTTGAAAATAATCAGAATATTCAACCTTGACAAATAAATTATATAAATGGAGGAAAACACCACGTCCAGAAAGCCACTGTTAAGAGCAAACACTGCTGAACAAACACACACCAATATAGACTCCCTACTAAACTTAATGAAGGAAGTGATAACATAGAAGTATTCCACTTACACATGCAGCCACATAAAACAAACAAACACACACACACACACACACACACACACACACACACACACACACACAGTTCACAAAAGCAGATTCTGCAGTTGGCGATAATATCCAACAATTGGCAACGTCAACCGAAACATGATATCAAAGCAAGTGGTCAGTTCCAAGTGCTGTGAAATCTGAAAACAAAATTTCAAATGGGAATTATAAGAACAGTGTTATAGGGAGGACAAACAATCAACATGTAGAACAACTTCCAAGAAACCTGTAATTTGAATTTTAAATTATTACTGCATCATAAAAAAGCAAATAAAACTGTTTATAACCTTTACATACAACGTCCTAAACGCAAACTAAATACGCACATAAAAAACTTTACATGACTGCGGTTCCCAGAAATCCTGAAGATAGACGTTGACTGTGGATATTGTATCACAGACACACTCCTTTTACTCTTCAGAAATGTCACTAAACCCGCCCAAAGATGTAAACAACCAAACATGGCGGACCCTATTACACGGAAGTGGTCCGGCAGCCGATCTGTTCCATTAATTCCATCAGGACGGCGATACACGGCTCGTGTTGTCTGTAGTTCAGCCATGCCTAGACGGCCAATACAGCGGTTCGATTGCGTCCGCCCGGGAAGGGCTCTAAACAAGGGAAGTGTTCAGGCGTCTCGGAGTCAACCAAAGCGATGTTGTTCGGACATAGAGGAGATACACAAAGACAGGAATTGAAAAGACATGCCTCCCTCAGGCCGCCCAAGAGCTACGGCTGCAGTGCATGAAGGCTACCTACGGATTATGCTTCAGAAGAACCCTGACAGCAGCGCCACGATGTTGAATAGTCGTGCAGACACAGGGCATCGTGTTACGACTCTCACTGTGCGCAATAGGCTGCATCATGCGCAACATCACTCCCGACGTTCATGGCGAGATCCATCTTTTCAACTACACCATACAGCGTGGTAAAGGTGGGTCCAACAACATGCCGAATGGACCGCTCAGGATTGGCATCACTTTCTGTTCACTGATGTGTGTCACATATGCCTTCAACCAGACAATGTTGGAGACGTCTTTCGAGGCAGCCCGGTCAGACTGAACGCCTTAGACACGCTGTCCAGCGATGCGGCAATATGGAGGACCCTACTATTTTGGGATGGCATTATGTGGAGACGACGCATGTAGCTTCTGTACGATACGTCAATGTCATCCTCCGAGCGATAGTGCAAACATATCGGCAGCATATTGGCGAGGCATTCGTCTTCATGGACGACAATCCGCGCCCCCATCGTGCACATCTTGTAAATGACTTTCTTCAGGATAACGACATCGCTCGACTAGAGTGGCCAGCATGTTCTCCAGACATGAACCCTATCAAACATGCCTGCGATAGATTGAAAAGGGCAATTGATGGACGACGCAACCAACCAATCAACCATTCTGAGGGATCTACACCGAATCGCCGTTGAGAAGTGAGGCAAACTGTACCAACAGTGCATTGAGGAACTTGTGGATAATTTACCACGACGAATACAGGCATGCATCAATGCAAGATGATGTGCTAATAGGTATTAGAAATACCGCTATATACAGCAATCTGGACCACCACATCTGAAGGTCTCGGTGTATGGTGGTACAACATGCAATGTGCTGTTTTAATGCACAATAAAAAGCGCGGAAGCGATGTTTATGTTAACGTCAATTCCAATTTTCTGTCAAGTTCCAGAATTCTCGGAACAGAGGTGATTCAAAACGTTTTTTGGTGTGTGTAATATAAACAAAAATATGTACACATTCCGTTAAACGTGTACCTTCGAAAGATACGCTGGGAAAGTGAGACAAAACATTGATGTTTTAATGAAAAGCAGAACAAGTACAGTTCATTGACAACCAGTTCTATGATGTGTAGCGTGTAAATAAAATAGTCACGAAGACATGAAATAGAAATTTATGTCTCTTTAAACTGTGACCGAAAATTGCGATCACAATAAGGCTGCACCAATTGTATGGAACATTACTTTTCGTAGCTAGCTGCCCCATGTTCTTCGCTTCATGAATTAAAATAAATGTAAAATTCATTCCATTGTCATTTCTCGTCAGCGCAACAGGCTTAGTAAATCTTTTTGCCATGAAAGGCATTAATTTGCCATAGCGAAGCGATACGTCTCCATAGAACCAACATTAGCGGTCTTGCCCAGGTTCCTTTTTTCCGATTCATCTTCCCTTCTCCCTTGCCCCCTACCATTTCCAGCCAGCACTTGCACATCGGTAAACAAGCCTGTGCTAGGGTACTCTTTACACTCATAATACCTTTTGTGAACGTTAAAGCGTGATCATGTGATACAAGATTTGTCAAAGAACCTAGACAGAGTACTACAGGCCTTATAAATCCAAGCCAAGCGGTGTGTTACGCCAGAGCTATTCAAGAAGCAACTGGAGTCATGTTGTTTGTTTCAAAATCATACCACAACACTGTCTTCAAACAACGTATGACCAAGTAAATTTTGACTGTGACTCAAATACGTCAGTTTGACGGGTTATAATATACCCCTGAAAATTTCTAAATAGCCGCAAGTATACGCTAGCAAAGAATGAAATGAAAGAATATTTCAATCATTCTTACTGTATTAAGATCGGTAAATCATTCTTATTTAGAAAATTATTTTTGCTGTGGATTCTCTATGAAGTGAACTTATTTTCAGCCGGCCAGGGTGGCCGAGCGGTTCTAGGCGCCACAGTCTGGAACCGCGCGACCGCTGAGGTCGCAGGTTCGAATCCTGCCTCGGGCATGGATGTGTGTGATGTCCTTAGGTTAGATAGGTTTAAGTAGTTCTAAGTTCTAGAGGACAGATGACCACAGCAGTTAAGTCCCATAGTGCTCAGAGCCATTTGAACCATTTTTTGTTATTTTCAAAGCCTTCATATTTTCCAGGATACGTGTTATTCATGTTGAGTGTGCAGCCTATTTCGTTCACTGTGTCTAACTACGGACGTATACGTGAGAGAAGAGCGACTAAAGAAGGCGATTAACTTACAGTTTTTTTTGTCTGGTGTGAAGAAAAGGCACCTCTGCCTGAATGAGCATTCTTGCTTCTGTATTAGTTGATTTTACAATTTAGGAAGTCTCCTAAGCGAAAATGGGGCACGTGTTGTAAACACACGGCTACACACTAAACATACGAGGCAGTCGCCCACTTTCAGTTGAAGAGTATGAATGCATTGTGTCTGCTCTTTCGGACATGGAGGGTGCTGGTACGTTCCTATGGGACCAAACGGCTGAGGTCATTGGTGCCTAGGGTTACACACTACTTAAACTAACTTATTGCTAAGGAAAACACACGCAACCATGATCCATGTCCGCGGGAGGACTCTAATCTCTGACGGCGGTGAGTACGGGGGAGGGAAAGCCTCGCCAACCATTACAAGACTATCATATCAGCTGCATCGGAATTTTACACACAGTCGGCGGCGACGAGTGAAAATGTGTGTGGGCTGGGACTCCAACACGGGATCTCCCTCTTACTAGGCCATTGCATTAACCCCGGCGCTAGCCGGGTACAGTGTTTATCGCAAAAGCCCTGACTATCTCGGCACTCTCCCCGCCGACCCACACTCCTACCTACCTCCACCTACCTCCACCTACCCACAGTCCGAGCCTATGTCCTCCATGCTCGATAATTTTAGATTCCCGAAGGTTGTTGAACGATATTGTGCATCCACACTGAAGGTACAGCATTCATGTCCGACAGAACAGACCACGCATTCATATAACTAATTCGCCTCGATGGGCAATAAATCCACCACCTTTAATTCGGATGCGTCGTTCGACCTCCTGAGGGAGTCCAAAATTAGCGAACATGCAGAACATGTAGGGTGTCGGTGGGTGGGAACGCCGGTCGTCTGGGGAGCGTGCAAGGAAAGGCCATGCATTTAAGACGAACATTTGAAACGTCCCCTTTGAAAAATTATACAAGACTGTGCTTAAGCTGACACACAATATTTTTGAAGCAACGCAATCTGACTTTCAATAATCCCTACTAAATTAGCCTATACGTTTCACAAATCACTTACCTCACAAAAATCTTCATTACTCAAACTACTGCAATACAGAGAGCACCACTACTGCCAGCTAAATGATAGATCAAACTACGGAAGGCACTAACTACTGATGGGGATAGTTAGCAAATGAAAGATTTTAATAGAGAACAAACAATGTATTTACCTTAATAGTCATAGTATATATATCAGTTCATGACATCCAGTCTTACAAATTTCGAAACTCCGCCATCTCTCTCCCCACATCCACCACTGCTGGCTGCTCACCTCTAACTGCGCAACGATACGCGCTGTTAACATCCAGGTGCCCAACAGTACAATTTCGAGTATTAAAACAATGCCAACCAGACACTGACTGCACACAGCACAGCCAGTGATTTTTCATACAGAGTGCTACGTGGCGTTACCAATATAAGAAACCTAAACAGCCTACTTACACATTGCATGCGAATAGCACTGCGGTTGACGCAGCTACCTAGTAAGCACGAGATCCGGGGTTCAGTCCTCCTCTCCATTTCTTTCTTCCCCCTCCACCTTCAATTTACGTAAGTTACAGGTGTGCCGGTTGTCGGCATATGCGATTAACATGGGACGATAACAATCCTCGACGTACTCATTAAATTAGATTATTAACATAACTCTTCAGGTTGGTAATTATGCCGCATTCTTCACCCTCGAGGCGCCATGGTCTATACAGGATCAAATTCTACGTCCGTGGGTCGTCGGTTGTGGTTCTCCAGAATTTAGCAACAATATTTAAATATTATTTCTATCTTGAACTTGTATCATTTTTTATTATTACCCTTAAGTTTAGTAACCCTTACTGAAGAAATCCAATTTTAGTCAGTTTTCTTGATTCTGGTATCACGAAAATTGTCGTTAGCTTCCTTGGTTTAGTCTGCAATTACATTTCACTTGGTACCTCTAAAAATCGTTCCCATTATTTTGCTATGAATGAAATCCGTTTTCTTATATTACTTTGCTTCCCTTCTTTGTATCTGAATGTCTTAACCGTTATTTCCTACTTCCTTCATTTCGCATCACGCTTTTTTAACTGCACCCAATATTAGTTCTTCAGCACAGTCTCATATCACCTTTTTTTCCGATTATTTCTGACTCTGCATTTCCAAATAATTTTTATTTCACCCAAATAATTTTTTGTGTGGGTTCGATGGCGATATAGTCAGTCTCGTCATCGTTGAGTGGTTGTACGAGGACATGGGATGACTTAGAGAGGATCACTATTTGGTGTGATGAATGGTAACTTTCTCCAAATGTGGAAAAAAGTAAGTTAATGCTATGATTAGGGAAAAGAATAAGATGCTCTGCTTGACAAGGTTAAGTTGATTGAATATTTAGGCGTAACGATGCAAAAAGATGTGAAATTAAAGAGCTTTTAAGGAAGGTAGAAGAGAACGGGAACGGTCGACTTCGGTTTAGGGGGAGAATTTTAGGAAAGTTTAGCTTTTTTACAAAGGACAACGCATAGAGAACCCTTGTACGACCCATTAAATATCACCGAGTGTTTGGTAACCCCGCCAGGTCTGATTGCAGGAAGACATCGAAACAATTCTCAGGCGAAATGCTACATTTGTTACCGACGGGTTCGATCAAGACGCGGGTGTTACGGAGATGCTTCGTGAACTCAAAGGCATAACTATTCTACTGTCACCACGTACATTTCGCGAGAGGCCCACGAAGACATGAGAAATTAAGGCCCATACGGATGCATACAGACAATCTACTTCCCTCGCTCCATTTGGAGTAGATTAAGAAGACGTGAATGGCACCATCCGCCGTACACCAAAAGGCGGCTCTAGGTGTCTATATGTTCGTAAATGTCGAGTCTGGGAGGAGGAGATTGTTCTTCGCAGTTTATTTTCTGTATGTTTAAATTCTGCGATTTTCAGCCCATGATTCGGTTCCAGTTGCCTCTGAAGTCCTTTGATGTTGTTTCCTGATTTTCGTGTCAAATCCCTTACAACTATCGGCAGTCCTAGTAGTCTTAACACAGCTCCGACGAAAACCGGTCGGCACCCTTTGAAGCTGGCGCGGTGCTCCGCCTGTAATTAGCAAACTTGAGGCTGCTGCCTGGGAGGAGAGACTGCTTTTGATGGTGGAGTCTGTGTTTTTAGTCCGCGTCACACAGCACTCTGCCGCACCGCCTGCTTGGATACCTAGGTAGGCAATCATTACAGCGGCCCCAAGGGCATCCAAAACCACGTCTACGTCTGATGTAAAGGCGCACTGCAAAGCCTCAGTTTCCAGTGCACGTGTTTCGTGCGGGTACGAATGGATTGTTTGGGCTACTATTCGATTCGGCTTTACAGCTGGTGCTGCAGCTGTCAAATTTTATTAGTTGTTTGTCTATTCGTCGAACAAAGGCAGAAAAAGAACATCCTGCTCTTATCTTATCTGCTTACACGCGTTCCTGAAAAGAGTTAAAATAAGTCACTGCTTAGTATTCGATAGATCTGAGGTGACACAGTGAGATACCTGTATTCTCTGTAAGTAAGAACGAGTCATGGAACACCGATCGTCTCTGGTGACTAGAAACCAATATTGTAAAGTAATCGAAACAGTTTTCTATAATATAACCGTCTTGTAAAATACACCAGCTAGCAGTAAGACTATAGCCACTCTAAACGCCTCTCCCAGTAGGGTATACTTGTGACATTAATTGTTAAACAATACCGGTATTGAGAGGTAGAATACGTCCTAGTATGGTTACATCCTCTCCGTTCCACTCACCTGTCCCAAGCCACTCTCTCTCGTTCCTTACGACGTTAGAAAGTAGCCACCACACAGTTCTTGAGAATGTCAGGCTGTCACACCAGAGCTTATTGTGGTACAGCAGGCTGCTAAAGAGAAGTGTCTCTCATCCTGAAACTTACCTATACATTTGAGGTTTCCAATGCATATGGTACACGCTCAGAAATGAAATCTTACGCCACACGGAATATGCTTCCTTAACCTGATTTACCACCGCAGTGTTCTCTAGTGGCATTTTTTAGCTATATTAACTTTAAACATGTTATACATATATACAGTGAATCGCCAAAGAAACTCGTAAAGGCATGCGTATGCAAATACAGAGATATGTAAACAGGCAGAAAACGGCGCTGTGGTCGTCAGCGCCCGTATAAGACAACAAGTGTATAGCATAGTTCATAGATCGGTTATTGCTTCTAAAATGGTAGGTTATCAAGATTTAATTAAGTTTGAACTGGCGTAAAGATTATGTCATTCAAAATTGATGTAGCACATCTGGGATGCCTTGCAACATGCTGTTCAGAGGAGACCTCCACCCACTTTGTACTCTTACGGATTTATGGACAGCCATGCGGGATCCATGGTGTCACTTCGCTCCAGCACTACTTCAGACATTAGTGGAGTCTATCCCATGTCGTGTTGCGGCAATACTGCGCGCTCGCAGGACCCCTACACGATGTTAGGCAAGTGTATCAGTTTCTTTGGCTTTTCAGTGTAAATGTCTTCTTGAAGTTGTAAAGATTATCCTAACGGATTTTCCTTTCTTCACATACAACTAAATCTCCTCCGTTAGCATTGCTTATTGTGACAGTTCCTGCTTTCAACATTATGCAAACGCTGCCCGTCTTTCACTGTGTCTATTAAAAAGCACATTTGCTCCATTATACACATGTTGACCATGTTCTTTCGTCCGTACTACATTGAACTGCGATGATGTAGCCACTGACAGGCCATAGCCTTATTTTTTCACTCACGTTTCCACGGAATCCAAAACTCACTCCTGAACGGAGGCCACCGGTATTTTTATGTAACATCAAATATTCCAGACCATACTTCTATCAAATTAATGAGAAGCTAAACCAGGCCTCTTAAAAAAAAAGGCAGTGCTAAAATTTTTTTCAAAAAGCGAACCACAGAGCACATATGCACCATTGTGCACATGTTGACCATGTTCTTTCGTCTATACTACATTTACTTCCCAGAACGCTTCTAGGAGCACGTTGTTGTATGCGCCCGTTTGTGCGACATCTACTCACTCATCATTATCCCTCAACATGGACACCAGACAGGAAAGGACAAAAACATTGCTCATGGAAAGGTAGTGTCTCCTACCCCATCGACATTGGAAGTCGCGAACATAAACAAAAAAGGATAGCAGCAGTAAATTCTGATGCGAGACAACGTAGCGTGTTAATACTTTAGCAATCTTAATCTTTTAATGCAACGATTATAGTTGCCGAAGAAAGGTTCATATATTTGCCAATTCTACTATGTACACAACTTACACTACTACTATAGCAAAGTTCATACACTCCTGGAAATGGAAAAAAGAACACATTGACACCGGTGTGTCAGACCCACCATACTTGCTCCGGACACTGCGAGAGGGCTGTACAAGCAATGATCACACGCACGGCACAGCGGACACACCAGGAACCGCGGTGTTGGCCGTCGAATGGCGCTAGCTGCGCAACATTTGTGCACCGCCGCCGTCAGTGTCAGCCAGTTTGCCGTGGCATACGGAGCTCCATCGCAGTCTTTAACACTGGTAGCATGCCGCGACAGCGTGGACGTGAACCGTATGTGCAGTTGACGGACTTTGAGCGAGGGCGTATAGTGGGCATGCGGGAGGCCAGGTGGACGTACCGCCGAATTGCTCAACACGTGGGGCGTGAGGTCTCCACAGTACATCGATGTTGTCGCCAGTCGTCGGCGGAAGGTGCACGTGCGCGTCGACCTGGGACCGGACCGCAGCGACGCACGGATGCATGCCAAGACCGTAGGATCCTACGCAGTGCCGTAAGGGACCGCACCGCAACTTCCCAGCAAATTAGGGACACTGTTGCTCCTGGGGTATCGGCGAGGACCATTTGCAACCGTCTCCATGAAACTGGGCTACGGTCCCGCACACCGTTAGGCCGTCTTCCGCTCACGCCCCAACATCGTGCAGCCCGCCTCCAGTGGTGTCGCGACAGGAGTGAATGGAGGGACGAATGGAGACGTGTCGTCTTCAGCGATGAGAGTCGCTTCTGCCTTGGTGCCAATGATGGTCGTATGCGTGTTTGGCGCCGTGTAGGTGAGCGCCACAATCAGGACTGCATACGACCGAGGCACACAGGGCCAACACCCGGCATCATGGTGTGGGGAGCGATCTCCTGCACTGGCCGTACACCTCTGGTGATCGTCGAGGGGACACTGAATAGTGCACGGTACATCCAAACCGTCATCGAACCCATCGTTCTACCATTCCTAGACCGGCAAGGGAACTTGCTGTTCCAACAGGACAATGCACGTCCACATGTATCCCGTGCCACCCAACGTGCTCTAGAAGGTGTAAGTCATCTACCCTGGCCAGCAAGATCTCCGGATCTGTCCCTCATTGAGCATGTTTGGGACTGGATGAAGCGTCATCTCATGCGGTCTGCACGTCCAGCACGAACGCTGGTCCAACTGAGGCGCCAGGTGGAAATGGCATGGTAAGCCGTTCCACAGGACTACATCCAGCATCTCTACGATCGTCTCCATGGGAGAATAGCAGCCTGCATTGCTGCGAAAGGTGGATATACACTGTACTAGTGCCAACATTGTGCATGCTCTGTTGCCTGTGTCTATGTGCCTGTGGTTCTGTCAGTGTGATCATGTGATGTATCTGACCCCTGGAATGTGTCAATAAAGTTTCCCCTTCCTGGGACAATGAATTCACGGTGTTCTTATTTCAATTTCCAGGAGTGTATATTTGCCCATTATACTATGTACACCACACAAATTGGGAGTGATAAAAAATTTTCAGAAAGCGAACCACAGATCTTCCCTGTCACAGCCCCCATCATCATAACCTACACCGTTGATAGAATATTACTGAAGTCTGTGTCTTCTATCTTTCCTCGCCATAAAGCTTATAACCACCGATAGATCATCTTATAGTTAATTATAACAAATCACAGCAACAGCGGCGTGTTTTATTAAGTATTCAGTGCTACGACGCCCACAAACGGCGTAAATTCATCGTGTAAAGATATCACACGCAAAGTACCATATACAATAAGCCTTGAACCACTGACATTTCGTGTCCTGTTATTTTATTAAAACAAATCGTATAAAAAGCCATGTTTCTTGAAGAGATTGTCAGTCTGCTGATGCTCGGTCTTTATTCACGGCACGTTAGTTATAACATAGAAACCAACAGACACGTACTTCAACTGCCGTCAACGTAATCAAATATGGCGTTACCTTTGTTCTGATTGTGTTGTAGAAAACCTCCTTGCATGTCATTGATCACGCTCCTCTCCACGATGCAAAAAGCTGACGTGTCAGATTTTGTATTTGACGCGTAGGAATGACCTGAAACGTGAAAATCTACTTCTGACGTCACAGAATTCGTTGAGCAGCACTTCCCCTTTTCGTTCTCTTTGATGTCCCGTGCGAGAACGGCTGTAGTGGGACTTTACGAAGAAGATCTGACCTACACGGAAGCCGGGGTACTGCTTGTGTCAGCAGCCATAGGTGACTGAGGACCTTTTCTTAAAAGCGAGCATACTGTGCCACTGAAAATGCTTTCACTGTATAAACTATTCAGAGAGTCTCTAGAGAAGTATTTAGAAATTTTATGGTCAGTATTCTGCCAAATTAGGTTATGAGGAAAGTTCCTCTATGAGGCAGGACAAATCAAAAGAGTTATCATTCCTAGAGGGACTGAACCAATTTCAGTACGATGCCATGGACCGCTGGGTCCTTTGCGAGCAGGGCTACTTTGAGGAGTAAAAGTGAAGTTTGACTATTGGAGAACAATTAAAACTTAACACCAAAGACGTGGTGATTTTTTTTCGTTCCTATTTTAATTTATTAGTACTTTAATATTCCTAGGTCGATTACAATATGTAACTAGACCGAAACAGGAGGAGAAGGGTGTGAAAAAATTTTCTTTTATGGGGTGACGTTTCGGAGAAGTTCCAAGAATGATAATGATTTCATTAGTCATCACTGTTGGCATCCCTGCCGTCGTCGCTGTCGTTATCCTCGTCAGTCATATACCATCTACTGATTCCAGACTTCTCCATCCTCTATTAGGTCGTCGTTTAGCGCTAAGCTAATAACCCAACGCAGAATGACCATTGCAGCAGTCAAATGAAAACTTAAAGACCCCCCTCCCCCCAAAATTGAACTATGGAATGGATCCATTCAAAAGGAATCAACACACACGTTAAGACACTTATCCCAATGGCAGACGAAACTGTCACTCCCGTTTCGTGTGAGTCGGTCGACCGCTGATGGATCCACAACCGCAGTCACTCTTGCATTTCTACGTCTGACTGATACCGACGTCCTTGTGTGTCTTTCTTCAAGTCGCCAAACATGTGAAAATCGCATGCTGAAAGATCCAATCTGCACGAAGAATATTTCAGTGCTTTTCAAGAATCCCTACGCTAGTATGACAACTGGTCGAACACACTAGACCATTCTGCCAACAACGACAGTCATAACCAAACAACTGCATGTACCTGTGATGTGCCTGGACTATGTCCTAAACTTTTAGGCTGCAGGTTTTAGTGTACTGCAAAGTGACTGGCTCCTCTCTTTTTTTCCTTGCGGTCAGCCAGTCACTTCCATCTGCTATATTGTTTTAGCTCTCTCTACAACTTTCTTCCTGTGTTGTCCATGTCTTACTGCTGGCGGCATGCTTCGTACCACGCTTTGGTGTGGGTAGGCACATATTTTTCCAAGCTTGTTACCTGTGTTTTACGTTCTGTTTTATCTTGCGGTTCTGAGTCTTTTCTTGACACCCGTCTCAATCTGTTACTGAGCGGGCGCTGAAGACCTTGCCGTCGTGTGCCCATCCATCCATCCGTCCATCCATCCATCCATCCATATGCCGTTTCCTACCACAGCGGTGAAAGTATCGAAACGTATCAATATTGAGATTAGCTGTCTCGTGGACTGTGTCCGGTTTTCATTTGACTATCTCTTATAATTAACGGTATTAAGACTACTTTCACCCACTTCGTCTTTCATTCAGACATTCGTTAGAACTAACTATTTTCTTTGCCCTGGGTAATTTTCTCCACCTAATTAAATGTTTGAAGGCCGCTAAGTCTTTTGACAGCATGGATTGGTAACATCACTTAAAATGGTGAATTGGACTGTTGATAACATTGTGTGAATGGCACATACCATCATCTTGTGAAATGCTGATCCTATCACTGAAACATCTGAAAAATCACATTGCAGAATCACACTTGCAAACATGGTAACAGCTTTCTAATTCCGTCCGTCCACGCTGGTTGTAAGTAATTAATTAATTTGAATATCTCACTCAATGAACACGGTTATCTCATAAACCTTGTTTAATACAGAGCGATTGCTGCATTGTCAATAATCAGACTATTAAATACCATGCCACATGCATTCGCTTTATTCTCTTGTAAATTTCATCAACGATAACTGAATGTCCAGTACAGTACAACAAGGGAACAAATATTCATCACAGTATTTATTTCTACTCGCGCTGAAGTCATTAATTATTCATCGCACGCGGTTTATTGGAGCAAGGGGTTCTCTGTCTCTTAAACGACAACGGGTCTGGAAGAACATTAGTGCACTATTTAGGATTAAATGCAGATTTAAAATTTCTAAATGAAGCCCATAATTAGTTAGCAACACGATATGCCTTGTTGGTTCAAAATAGCATTCAAATTATATTTCACGAGAGGCTTACTTTGTGGCTCACTATTAGACTGTGCAAGGTATTGGACGATTATTCTGACAAAAGGGTGCTTGTAATCCGCTGAACATAATCATTCACGGGCGAAAAGAAACAAAGTTAAAGTAATGGACGATGTTCAGCGTGGTTTCAGAACGGGAAAAGTGCAACAGGATCAACTCTGTCATTTTATATAGTGATAGAAGGCTGATTTACGAAACATAAGAATATCATCCTGGCATCTGTTGATCTCTAGATACCCTTCCACAGTGCACGGTGGAATAAGATGTTCTCTATCCTCAGAAGATTAGGGCTAAAGTACTGCGACAAACGAGTAACCTACATCATCTACGAAATCCAAGTGGGAGGAACAAATGTGGCAATTGAAGATAGACAAGTTCGTGTTAGGAGGGATGAAAGGCAAGGTTGCAGTATCATCATTGTTGTTCCACTTGTACACTGGGAAAGCGGTGAATGATATCATACAAAATGGTTCTCAGCACTATGGGACTTAACATCTGAGGTCATCAGCCCCCTAAACTTATCACTACTTAAACCTAACTAACCTAAGGACATCACATACATCTATGCCCGAGGCAGAATTCGAACCTACGATCGTAGCAGCAGCGTGGTTCCGGACTGAAGCGCCTAGAACCACTCGGCCACAACGGCCGGCTATAACCAACAAAATTTCAGAGGATGAATGAAGGTAGAAGGTATGAGAAAACAGACAACTACGGTAAGATTCGTAAGTGACACAGTCACGCTGTCAGGATGTAAGAGTGAGTTAGGCATGGTGGATGGAATCCACGTCGTACACAACATGAAATATGGCTTAATCAAGGCAGTGACGACGATGGAGAAAAAATAATGGTTTGTTTAATATCACACCGGTAAACAAAACACTAGTGGAAGGAAGCATGATCACATGGTATGGCCGAAACAACGAAGATCTCACAGCAGACTGCCAAAGCACAGCAAAGTTTTCTTCTGGAAAAGAACCCATAAGGTATCAGGTATCGCCATTGGAGAAGAGAAGTTTCTGAAAGTATACTCTTGGAGCACTGCTGTTGGGGGAGGAGATCAAACAGCAATGTCATCGGTCTCATCGGATGGATAAGGAAATCGACCGTGCAATTTAAAAGGAACCATCATGGCATTTGCCGGAAGCGATTTAGGGAAGTAACGGATAACCCAAATCAGGATGGCAGGACTAGGGTTAGAGCCGTCGTCCATCCGAATGCGAGTCCAGTGTGCTGTCTCGAGGAGACAGTGAAAGCATCTGAAAAGTGGTCCCATTGATGAATGATAAAAATGAAATAGAATCATAAATAACACAATTAGGATGTACTGGAAAGAATAGTGAGTAAAGAAATACTTATCCCAGAAAAGGCAAGTTTGTGAAACTAATGTTACGGCATCCACGTATAGGTAACATGATTCTGCAGAGAAAGGTAGAAGGGAAAAAATAGTATAGGCAAGGGAAAGGTCTGAAGAAGCAAAACTTCAAACGAGGTGTTGGATACAGCAATGGAGCTCTTCATCCAGGCCCAAAGGATGTCGACGGCGTCCGTGTGATCCTCCGCCGTGCGTCTTCGTGTAGGTACGGTATGAAGAAGTATGTGGTCTGCATACCATTTCCTCTAGCGTTTTTCGAACGGTGAAGACCTTGGAGCCGCTACTTCGCAATCAAGTAGCTCCTCAATTGACATCACAAGACCGAGTGCATCCCGTGCCAGTATGTCCACCGAGGAAAATTCCTTAACAGTACCGGAAATCGAACCCTGGTCTCCCGCGTGGCAGACATCTAGACGGATCATTCAGCTACTTACGTCGACTGCAGTGATGACGGTTTGCTTTATTTCTCATTTATTTGGTCTAGAAAATTTCTTAGCATGGTCTGAAATATACACATAGATTTTTGGTACTGTGGTAAGGTACACAATTTTGTAGTTGTACTTGCTGCTGCTGTTGCGTTCATTTCGAAGACTGCTTTGATGCACCTCTTCACAATAATCTGACTCCAACCTCCACACATTTGAACCAGTTTACTGTATCAATCGTTGTTGTTGTCGTGGGCCGGACGGGGTGGCCGACCGGTTGTAGGCGCTACAGTCTGGAACCGCTCTACCGCTACGGTCGCAGGTTCGAATTCTGCCTTGGGCATGGATGTGTGTGATGTCCTTGGGTTAATTAGGTTTAAGTAGTTCTAAGTTCTAGGGGACTGATCACCACAGATGTTAAGTCCCATAGTGCTCAGAGACATTTGAACCATTTTTTGTTGTCGTGGTCTTCAGTCTGAAGACTAGTTTCATGCATCTCTACATGCTACTCCATCAATCGGAAAACAGTTCATCTCTGAATAACTACTGAAACTTAAATCCATTCTGTATTCACAGTATTCATCTCTTTCTCTCCTTCTACAATTTTAACCCCCACCCCCCTATCTTTCCAGCAATAAATACCAAACTGATGACTTCCTGGTGGTTCATAATGTACCCTATCAGCCGATCCCTTCAGTTAGCGAAGCTTTGCCACATACTTTCACCACCAATCCTGTTCATCGCCTACTCATTGGTTATGCGAACTATGCACCATATCTTCAGCACTCTTCCGTATCGCAACATTTCTAACGCTTGTATTCTCTTTTTGTCTCAACTGCTTGTCATTTACGTTTCACTACAATTTTTACCCCACAATTGTCTCTTATTTACAAAATTAACTATTCCCTGACCATTCAGAATGTATTCTAAAATGTCACCTACATGGCTACACTGCAAATCACACTTAACTGTCTGGCAGAGAGTTCATCGAACAACCTTCACAATACATCTCTATTATTCCACCCTCGAACAAAGCGCGGGAAAAACTAACACCTGTATCTTCCCGTGCAACGTCTGATTTCCCTTATTATGATTATCTTTTCTCCTTATGTAGGTCAGCGTCAAAAATATATATTCTCTTTCGGAGGAGAAAGCTGGTGATACAAACTCCGTGAGAAGATACCGCCGAAAGGATAAACACCTTTGCTTCTATGGTTTCCACCCCAAATCCTGTATCATTCCCGTGAAAACATCTCCCTATCTATAATAGAAAACGTGCTGCCCTTCTTTGTAAGTTCTCGATATACTCCGTTAATCATATCTGTTAAAGGTCCCACACCGCGCTGCAGTACTCCAAAAGAAGATGGACAAGGCAGTCTCTTTAGTAGATCTTTTGTATCTTCTACGTGTTCTGCCATTAAAAAGCAGACTGGTTTGCATTCCGTACATCATCTTCTGTTGGTTATTTCCAAATTGTAATTTCTAGGGTTTTAGTTAAATTTAAAGCTTTTATTTTTGACTGATTTACCGTGTAACCCAAATTAATGCGACTTCTTTTAGCGTTCATACAGTTTTCATTATTTAGGGTCACTTGCTAATTTTCACATTATACAGATCTCTTATCTGAATCGTTTTGCAATTGGTTTTCATCTTCTTATGGACTATAGAAGAGAGCATCATCTGCAAAGAACGTAAGACGGTTGTTCTTATTGTCTCCTAAATCGTTTACATAGATAAAGAATAGCAGAGGGCCTATAACTCTACCTTGGCAACGCCAGAAATCTCTTCCGATTTATCCGATGACTTTCCGCCAACCAGTACGAACTGTGACTTCTCTCACAATAAATCACGAATACAGTCGCATAACTAAAACGTTATTTTACATTCGCGCAATGTGAATAGAAGCCCGTAGTGATGTACGGTGTTAAAAGCTTTCTGGAAATCTAGAAATATGAAACAATCTGAAATCCATTGTCGATAGCACTCAACAGTTCGTGTGAATAAACAGCTACTGATGTTATCTAAATCCACGTTGACTATGAGTCAGTAAACGTCCTCTTCGAGATAATTCTGTCGATCAAACCCTCCCTGTAGTCAAGTTGTGTCACACATTTTCTCTCCCATTACATCGATTCAGTACTCGATTAGCCTTTCAACCCACCAACTTTAGGTTTCAACTACTGTGCCAAATTTCCGATGCTCCTCTTCCTGTTTAAACTATTTTTTTCTTCTACGATTCACTTCCATAGAAGATTACACTGCAGACTAGTATCTTCAGAGGATGCTTCCTACCACTTAAATTTCTCTCGCCATCGGATAGCAATTACTCCTCTCCGTAGTCGAGTAACTAGAACCAAGCACAACTGTTTGCACCGTGCTCCTGTTAGTCGACCACGATATTATTGAACCTGGGAGAGAGGATGCTTCGGTCGGCTTATCGAGAGTCAGCGCGTAAACGGGGTCGATAGTAATTGCACAAGTGACCTGAAAGCATTGACATTTTGCTTAGTCAACACTATTTTTGTAATGTTTCCGATAACGACCTTGCAACAATACCGTCGTTGAGCAGTAGGACGTAAAGGCGCCGCGCCATTACCGGCCCTGTAGAGGGAAGCGCCCTCGGGCGCGTCGGCTCCTCCTGCCCGCATCCCGTCCCAGAACCAACCAGCGGCGCCTGCGCCTGATAAATGAGCCGCCCCACTGTGTTTCCGCCGGTCTGCCACTTGTTTTCCACGACTCGCGCCGTTTATAGCCTGTCCCCTTCCGCTATGCGTTTCCCTAAAAGCTCCCGCCCGAAATTCACTACCATCCAGTTCCTCCCCATTCCACGTGATCAGATTAATTCGTCTTCGTTTCTACTACACTCAAGTGTATTAAGTTTCAAGTGACTTAAGCTTATTCACTTTAACTCCTGGCAGTTCAGTAAAAATTTATCTTTTTTTTTATCCTATATCAACATGTTTCATCAGCAAATTAATACTTGTGATTTTCTCTTTCGGTATAGCTTACTGAGAAGCTGATAGCTTATGCAGTAGTTAGACGGTATCTAACATTTTCGCTTCTTGTAACACAACAACAAGCAAAAAGATTTAGACGAAGCACAGTCCCGTTTGGTATTGTCTCAGAGCTATCGGCTTAACTTTTGTGGACAAAGGCATAATTTCTTACCGAACACGTTGAAATTACCACTTGATGTATGTATGTATCCAGAATGAATTTTCAGTCTGCAGCGGAGTGTGTGATAATATGAAACATCCTGGCACATTATCACATGTATGATTAGTTCACATGAAAGACACATTCAGACTTTTTTTTCTTCCAGTGTTTCGAGGATTGTCAAGAAAGTAAGTTCCGGTCTGTCACGAAATATGGCACTATGAAAATTAAACATGAAACTTCCCGGCAGATTAAAACTGTGTGCCGGACACAGACTCGAACTCAGGCCCTTTGGCTTTCGCGGGCAGGTGCTCTACCAACTGAGCTTCCCAAGCACGACTCACGCCCCGTCTTCACAGCTTTAATTCCGCCAGTAACTCGTCTCCTACCTTCCAAACTTCACAGAAGCACTCCTGCGAACCTTGCAGAAATAGCACTCCTGGAAGAAAGGATATTGCGGAGACATGGCTTAGCCACAGCCTGGGGGATGTTTCTAGAATGAAGGACGGGGCGTGAGTCGTGCTTACGTAGCTCAGTTGGTAGAGCACCTGCCCGCGAAAGGCAAAGGTCCCGAGTTCGAGTCTCGGTCCGGCACGCAGTTTTAATCTGCCACGGAGTTTCATATCGGCGCACACTCCGCTGTAGAGTGAAAATTTCATTCTAAAATTAAACATGTTTTATTTTGCAACATTCAGCTACACCATCCAGCTACTTATTTACCTAGTCGCCGCTCAGACAAACTAATGTCATAGCCTTGTACCAACTTTCCAACCGAAGTTAGGCGCGTATGCTTTCCGCCACTTCCCTACGCTACTCTGCAGCTCATTTTCCCTGCCAAAATGGTGTCTTCATAGCCAGCGATTCATGTGAGCATAAATGAAAATCAGAGGGAGCCACGCATGGGCTGTTCGGTGGGTGATCGAACACTTCACATCGTAAACGCTGCTGGGGCGTTTTCATTGTCTCTGCACTACGCAGCCGAGAATGTTTGCCATGAAGAAGGAAATACCTAGCAGCTACGTTATGTGGCGTTGCATGAAATCAGGCGAAGTCTCCTGGCAGGAACACATACTTAGCGGGAGACACTATTTATCTACGCATGTTTACGTGATCATTGTGTGCTAAGAGCTGAAATGAGCGACTTGGTGCGGTCAACAGCCATACTAGAGACACTGCCCGACACACTTGCGGAAAGGTTCATGGGATTTTCAATGTGGTTTCCATTTCCCAACCGATCGAGTGTTACTCTCTAGGCACCCTTCGTATCATAAAAACATGATTTCTTCATCGTTTATTCAGAATGTCAGAAAGGTCGGGATCTACTCAAAGTCATTCTGCTGCGAATGTACTCAAAGATAGTCGTCGTAATCTATGTCGAGAAATAACGACTGAGGCAATTTTCATTCTGCCGGCCAGTAGTGCAATATTTTTAAGGCATCAGTCTTTTCACTGGTTGGCTGCGGGCTGCCACGAATTCCTCTCCTGTGCTAGCCTTTTCAGCTCAGCGTGGCGAGTGCACCCTACTCCCTCAATTATTTGTGGATGTATTCATATCTCTGTCTTCCTCTATAGCTTTTACCCTCTAAAGTTCCTTCTAGTACCGTAGAACCTATGCAGTGATATCTTACCAGATGTGCTGTCATGCTGTTCCTTCTTGTCAGTGTTTTCCATATCATCCTTTCGTCGCCGATTCTGCGGAGGAACACTTCCTTTCTTATTTTTTTGTTCCTCCAATTTTCAACATTATTCGGCAGTACGTCTCCGATGTTTCGATTCCTTTACGTCCCGGTTTCCCCACACTCCATGTTACACTACCGTAGAGTGCTGTATTCCATATGTACTACACTTTCAGAAATTTTTTCCTCAAATTAAGGCTTATGTAGGCTTCTCTTCGCCAGGAATGCACATTTTGCATTGCTAGTCCACTTTTTATGTCCTGTTTACTCCGTCCATCAAGGGTAATTTGGTTGCCTAGGTAGGAGAATACCGTAACTTCACCTACTTCGTGAGCACCAATGCTGATGTTAAGTTTCTCGCTATTACATTTCTGTTACTACCTTCGACTTTTTTTTTTCGATTTACTCTAATCCATATTCTGCACACAGTAGACTGTTCACTCGTTGCAACAGCTCCTGTAATTCTTCTTCACTTTCACTAAGAACATCAATGTCATCATCGAATTTTAGCATTGATAACGTTTTAAATTGTATGTTAATCAGACTTTGAACCTTTCTTTTTCTTAGCGTAATTCTTTATTTGAGGTATAGATTGAACACTACCGGCGAAAAACTATATCCTTGTCTTCCATCCTTATCGTTCCCGCTTGTACATATTGTATATTAACCGTCCCTCCTGATACCTTACCCCTATTTTTCTCAGATTTTCGCACATTTTGCACCTTGTTACATCGTCGAACGCTTTTCCCAAATCTTATGAACGTCTCTTGATCATGCTACGGTCGTGCTTCCATTATCAACCGCAACGAGAGAATTGACTATCTCGTGCCTTTACCTTTCCTACACCCAAATGATAGTCGTTTAAATCGTTGTCAATAATCTTTCCCATAACTTTGTGTACTATTCTTGTCAAAATTGAATGCATGAGCTGTTGAGGTGATTGTAGGGTAATCCTAGCACTTGCCAGGTCTTACAATCTTCGGATTTTTGTAGATAGTTTTTCTGAAAGTCAGGCGGTATATCGACAGACGCATACACTCTTTACACCAAAAAGAATAATCTTTTTGTTGCCACTTCCCCCAATGAATTTAAGACTTGTAATAGAATGTTAATATCCCTTCCACCATGTGTGATTTTAAGTCTTCGAAAGCTCTTCTGAATTATGATTCGAAATATGGATCCCCTATCTCTTCTATATCTACTCCTGTTTCTCTTCTGTCACATCATCAGACAAGTCTTCCCCCTCACTGAGGCCTTCAATGTACTCTTTCCACCTATAAGATCTATCCTCTCAATTTAACAGTAGAATTCGCATAGCGCTCTTCATGTTGCCACACTTCCCTTTACTTTCACCAAAGCATGTTCTGACATTTCTATATGCATTCTATAAGGAAGGATAACGTTCTACGAGCCGGCGCGTGGAACCTCAGAAGCTTGAACGTCGTAGGCAAGATAGAGAATTTGAAAAGAGAAATTCAAAGGCTCAATCTAGGCATGGGAAATGCAAAGGCTCAATCTAGATATAGTGGGAGTGAGTGAAGTGAAATGGAAAGAAGACAAAGATTTCTGGTCAGATGAATATAGGGTAATACCAACAACAGCAGAAAATGGTAACAGGAGTAGGATTCGTTATGCATAGAAAGGTAGGGCAATGAATGTGTTACTGTGAACAGTTCAGTGATAGGGTTGTTCTTATCAGAATCGACAGCAAACCAACACCGACAATGATAGTTAGGGAATACACGCCGACGTTACAAACTGAAGATGAAGAGATAGAAAAAGTGTGTGAGGGTATTGAAAGGGTCATATAGTACATTAAGGGAGACGAAAATCTAACAGCCATTGGAGACTAGAACGCAGTTGTAGAGTTAGGTTCAAAATGGTTCAAATGGCTCTGAGCACTATGGGACTCAACTGCTGTGGTTATCAGTCCCCTAGAACTTAGAACTACTTAAACCTAACTAACCTAAGGACATCACACACATCCATGCCCGAGGCAGGATTCGAACCTGCGACCGTAGCAGTCGCACGGTTCCGGACTGCGCGCCTAGAACCGCGAGACCACCGCGGCCGGCTGTAGAGTTAGGAGTAGAATAAAAGGTTATAGGAGAATATGGTCTTTGGACGAGGAATGAGAGAGGAGAAAGACTAATTGAGAAGTGTAGCAAATTGCAGCTAGTGATAGCGAATGCTCTGTTGAAGAATCATAAGAGGAGGAGGTATACTTGGAAAAGGCCTGGGAATTCGGGAAGATTTCAGTTAGACAACGCATGGTTAGACAGAGGTTCCGAAATCAGATACTGGATTGTAAAGCGTACCCAGGAGCAGATATGGACTCAGATCCTAATGTAGTAGTGATTAAGAGCAGGCTGAAGTTTAAGAGATTGGTCAGGAAGAATCAATAGGCTAGGAATTTGGTATAGAAAAACTAAGGGATGACCATATACGCTTGAAGTTCTCTAAGTCTGAGATACAGAAATAAAGAATAGCTCAGTAGGTAGTACAGTTGAAAAGGAATGGTCATCTCTGAAAAGGGCAGCCACAGAAGTTGGAAAGAAAAACATGGGTAACAGAAGAAATACTTCAGTTAACCGACGAAAGAAGGAAGTACAAAAATGTTCAGGGAAATTCAGGAATACAGAATTGTAGGTCGCTGAGGAATGGATTAAATATGAAGTGCAGGGAAGCTAAGATAAAACGGCTGCATGAAAAACTTGAAGCAATCGAAAAATAAATGATTGTTGGAAAGACAGACTCAACATACATGACAGTCAAAACAAGCTTCGGTGACATTAACAGGATTAATAGGATTTGTCGACCTGGAAAAAGCGTTTGACAATGTATAATGGTGCAAGATGTTCGACATTCTTTGTAAAATAGCGGTAAGCAATAGGGAGAGACGGGTAAACCACAATATGTACAAAAGTCAAGAGGGAATAATACGAATGGATGGCTAAGAATTAAGTGTTCAGATTAAAAAGGGTATAAGACAAAGATGTAGTCTTTTGCCCGTAATGTTCAATTTGTGTATTGAAGAAGCAATGATGGAAATAAAAGAGAAGTTTGGGAGTAAAATTAAAATTCCAGGTGAAAGGATTTCAATGATAAGAGTCGCTGATGAGATTGCTATCCCGCGTGAAAGTGAAGAAGAATTACATGATCTGCTGAATGGAATGAACAACCTAATGAATTGAGAGAAAATCGAAGAAAGGCGAGTGTAATGAGAAGTAGCAGAAATGAGGGCAGTGAGAAATTGAACATCAGGATTAATGGTCACGAATTAGATGAAATTAAGGATTTCTGCTACCAAGGCAGCAAAATAACCAATGACGGACGGAGCAAGGATGACTTCAAAAGCAGACTAGCACTGGAGAAAAGCGCTTTCCTGCTCAAGTGAAGTCTACAAGAATCAAACATACGCCTTACTTTGAGGAAGAAACTTCTGAGAATCAACGTCTCAAGTACAGCAATGCATGGTAGTTAAACATGAACTGTGGGAAAACCGCAACAGAAGGGAGTCGAAGCATTTGAAAATTGGTGTTACAGACGCATGTTAAAATTAGGTGGATCGAGGTAAGGAATGAGGAAAAGAATATGTTGAAACACTGAGAAGGAGAAGGGACAAGATGATAGGACATCTATTAAGACATCAGGGAATGACGACTGTGGTACTAGAGGGAGCTGTAGAGGGCAGAAACTGTAGAGGAAGAGAGAGATTGGAATACATACAGCAAATAATTGAGGTCGTAGGTTGCAAGTGCTACTCTGAGATAAAAATTTGGAACAGTAATGGAATTCACGGCGGGCCGCACCAAACAAGTCAGAAGACCGACGAGTAAAAAAATAAGACGAAAGTAAAAAACGCTGAGTCTGTTCTTCTGACAAGCATTTCTTTTTCGATTGCTTCACATTTTACATGCAGCTTCCCTGCATTTCGTATTTATTTCATTCCTAAGTGACTTTTATTTCTATGTTCCTGAATTTCCCTGAACATTTTTGTACTTCCTACTTTCATTGATTTGCTGAACATTTTTTTCTGTTACCCATGGTCCCTTCGCAGTTACTTTCTTTGTACCTACGTTTTTTCCGACTTCTGTGACTGCTCGTTTTGGAGATGTCCATTCTTCTTCACGTGAAGTAAGGCGCCCTACTGGTCTTTTCCTTATCGCAGTATCTATACCCTCACAGAAATTCAAGCACATCTCTTCATTCCTTACTACAGCCGAATCCGTGCGTGTTGATTGTTCGTGACTATTCTCTTAAGTTTCACCCTACTCTTTATCAGTACTGTATTGTGATCTGAGTCTATATCTTCTGCTGGTTACGCCTTATAATCCAGAATCTAATTTTGGAATCTCTGCCTGACCATGATGAAATGTAACTGAAATATTCCTGTATCTGCCGGTGTCTTTCAACTATACCACCTCCTCTCGTGATTCTTGAACAGAATATTCACTGTTACTGGCTGAACGTTATTTCGGAATTGAATTACACTTCCTCCTCTCTCATTCCTTGTACCCAGCCACTAATGTCCCGTAACCCTTTCCTCTGCTCCTTCCCCTACAACCACATTCCAGTCCTCCATGTCCATTATATTTTCATCAGACTTTACGTACTGAATTATCCGTTCAATGTCCTCATATACTTTCTCTACTCTCTTCATCTTAGCTTGTGACTTCGGGACGTATTCCTAAAATGGTTTTATCGGTGTTGGTTTGCTGCCGATTCTGATGAGAACAACCCTGCCACTGAACTGTTCATAGTAACTGACTCTCTACTCAACCTCCGTTTTCATAACGAATCCTGCTCCCATTTCACCAGTTCTCTGCTGTTGTTGATATATCCCATAATCATCTGAAAATCTTGTCTTCTTTCCACTTCACTTCGGTGACCCACAATATCTAGGCTGAGCCCCGGAATTTTCGTTTTCATATTTTCTAGCTTCCCTACCACGTTCAAACATTCCAATTAATTAACTTTACATAACTGGGATTTACAGCCATTTAATTTTTTGTTTTGTTTTTGAAAGACATCCCGACCTACGACTCGTAGAACGTTATTCTTTCGTTGGTTACTCATTCGTTTTCTCATGGTCAGGTCCTCCTTGTCGGCCTCCTACCGGAGATCCGAATGGGGGACTACCTCAGAATCTTTTGCCAATGGAAAGATAATCATGACACTTTTTAATTACAGGCTACGTTTCCTGTGCACATGCATTATCTGTCTTTAGTGGAGTTGTTTCCGTTGCTTTCTGCATTTTCATGCCGTTGATCACTGCTTATTCTCCCAGTTTTATGAGCAGTGTTCCACCCTAGTGGCAAGATATGTCCTGAACGTCTGTCCGTACTTCCGTCCGCTTTGATAAGGGCATTGCCTGAATGAGGGTGACTTCTTATGCCGAATGTTTTCAGCAGCAATTACTGATGACTTTCATTGAAAATTTAAGCAGACGATTTGCTTACTAATCGTTAAGAACCTAAGACGCTACAATTTTGTATCGCCTTATAATGCGCCTGCCTACTTTGTAGCTGACTCGTTTCATTTAGATCATTTACGGTCACCACTTAAATTTGATTTTGCCAGTAGTTCGACGTAGGAATCAGGAATAGATTCGATCTAGGATCTAGATGGTATTCTCAGGCCGCCCTCTTAATACGGAACTATAAGAGCAATATTGATTTTTTTAATCTAATAAAAATTACGCCATGTAGCTATGTCAGGTTTTTCATGTCATATTGTAAGGTGTCAGGCAAATCCAACACCTTACATGAAAACCCTGACATGATAAGCAAATCCAGTAGTATGTCACATAGCTCCGAATAAATCGTGACATTAAATTAACCAAAGTAATACGAGTCACGAGTGAGCAAATGGAATACCACAGACTAACACAAGAATGCCTAAATGCATGTCGTACCTTCCCACCGTGAGGCAGACGCAGTTCCGAGGGGAGAAACGAGGACAGAAGCCGAGAGCAGAACCGTGTTAAGCTAGGAAAGAGAGGGGCTGGGCACCCACGCCGCGAGCCTACCTGTACAACTATACAACCCGCACGTTTTAGCGTCAGACTTTTTCGCGTCTCAGGTATGTCAAGGACAACCCCCAGCCCATGTTAAAAGATAGAGCCCTCCAGAAGAGCAGTATAGATCTCACGATAACGCTAAAAGGACCACACTAGCTTCAGGTTTTAGCGTGAGACTTTTTAGCGTCTCTGTTACGTTGCAAACTTTAAAAACATTGCCCCACCATGAAAAGTATAACGTTTCCCATTGGATAGACATAATTTTTGTAGGCGGAGCTTAAGGTTAACATTGAGACCCTGATTGGTCAGATGAAAACATAGCCAGATAGTTTTTTTAAACTAACTTCGGTAAATTGTAGTATGGAGAAGTTAGATGAGTTAGTTCCGAGACGGCGGGCTGGATGGCTGCTGCGCCGGCCGCTGCCGCCCTGACGCTGCTTAGACACCGACAAGGTAATTAACGCACGCGATGCCGCATTTTTGAGCGCATAAGGCTTCACTCAGAACTGCAGAAGTCTCATCTGTTATACCCCCTTTTTGCGTAATACTAGTGTCGATCGTTAATTAAAACTCATGGTGTTCACATTTGCCACTTGAAGTAAAAATCTGAAATGCGATGATTTTTCTTTTATATAGTTATTGAGAAGCCACATCAGCCACTGTAATTTACGACAAGTTAAATAAGTAATTAAAGATAATTGAGGGTCACTGTAGACCATTTTGACAGTTTTTTCTTCTGTGAAACTTAAATTTAACCTAGATTATAGATGTGATATGGCATAGGTCATCCTTCGATCGATTGTAGAACTTGGAAATCCATTCAGGGAATATTCGTTCACATTTTTGTTGAACGCAGTTAGTTTTTACCATCCTGTATTAAAACATTTCCTTTTATTAATAGTGCAATTTATAAACGATGTTTTGTGATTAGAATAAATTTCCAATGGTAAACTTAAATGCTTTTTCGACGTTATTTTACCAGCTAACTAAAAATAGGAAAGCCTTGAACCCTTTCCACTATATTTAGTTAGAATTAAGATTCTTTTACAGGGAGTGCAGTGGAGCTGACGCTGAGATCATTTAGTATTTGGTTATATCATCGCTAGTCTCACTGAACTCTTCTGAATTCTACATGTCATGTGTGGTCTGGCGTCTCCTTACCAGCAACAGGTCCCAGGTTCAAACTAGTTAATTCCCTAAAAAACACGCTCAGAGCGTCGTTGCGCGAAAGTGGTTGGGAGACACGATATAGTACAATCAGACACCACCATGAATGTTTAGAATATCTTTATATCCTTCCTGGAGAATAGGAGCCCTGGAGTGCCAAGAACAGCACACAAGACAGGGTGATGGTGATGGTGCGGTGTCTTACTTTTCTGCCTTCTACGTGTGAAAATTTCTGGACAAAATGGAAAAAATGGAAATGAGCGTTTGGCGTCATTGGTCGGGAGGTCCCTTACGGGGCAGGCCCGGCCGCCTTGGTGCAGGTCTTATTACATTCGACGCCACATTGGCCAACCTGCGCCAAGGATGGGGATGAGTGATTATGAAGCCAACACAACGCCCTGTCCCTGAGCGGAGAAAGTCTCCGACCCAGCCGGGAATCGAACCCGGGCCCGTAGGACGACAATCCGTCACGCTGACCACTTTTTTCTTTTTTTAACAAAATCTCATCGGCTATCAGGGCGGACTCTGGACAAAATGAAAATCGGTCTCTCCATTCACGCCTTTAAAGACGATTGTACGGTGTCTTACGTTCGTTCACATTACGTGTCACAGTTGTGCTCCCACGTGATGTCACGACAACCATTTGGCGCCACGCATAGCTATGGCACTGAAACGTGGTTTTAGGGAAAGTGGAAAACGTGTGGACGGGTCCTAATCAGTTACCGTTGGTTGCACAGAAAAAAAACATACACTTTATTTTTAAAAAAACAAAAGACTCAACAATCATTTTTAAAAGATTTTACTACACTGCAAGGTGAAAGCCTTATTAGAAGAATTGCAAGTTATTGTCGGCTGAAGGCCACAAGCAGTGTTCCAAACAATTAACGGCTGAGTGCCGGAACATTAGTGTAAATTTTAAACAATTATGATAACTTGTCGAAACAATACGGAGTGGTACACGGGCAGACTGGCTCGACCTGAGGAAGGTGACTACAGCTGTGTAAGCGGTGAGGCAGACAGCCAAGAGCTGTACTCACGTAACAGGATGGCAACTCTCAGTAGCGGTAGCTTAAGCGCCGACCGACCGACTAGCCAATCGGCCTAACGTCCGATCACAGGTACAACGATGGAATATTTATAGGCAACGGCGAAGACACAGACAGCACCTAGTTATCAGAAACACACCCAAGGCCGAAGGAAACACTAGAACCAAGGTAGACCTCCCAAAAACATACGCACAGCACAATTCAAGATGCTGTCGAACTACACGCCGTGTCGGACAGCATCAACACGACGAGGATCCGGGAAAACAATTCGACGAACAACTCATAATACTAAAACTAGTCACTGTGAAACAACAGGGACGCATTATAAGTCGGCACAAAAACAGAGAAGCCAGAAGCGGTTGGGAGACCAAATGCAAGTCGTCCGTTGCGACGACCGACCGAACTACCAACCAACGGTCGTCTCCACTCAAGTCAGGCAAGGGAAAGATCCCATTATAACTCGTCGACTGACAACTTACTGCCATGAGGTCACTTCAACGAGCGGACGAACACACATAGGTGACAGTTGCACTAGTCGAATATCACGGTCCATTCAACTAAAACTCGCTGAAACCGGTCATTGAAATGGTCGTGCACTCTCGCGACCACATCCTTCCGTCGGCCAGTCCATGTGTGTCGCCAGGGGTTGGGCGAGTACTGGTAGTTCGGACCTCACTGCTGCTCCGTCCTAGCTCTACTCGCTCGACACGAGACGACCCGGAAATACTCGAAGCAGCTCCAAAGATGGTACCACAGTAAGAGCTATCGATAACCGCTGGTGGTGCTACTCGCGGATTGACAAGGCAAGCAAATGCAGTGGCGCCAGTGAATACAGTAAGAAAACGAGACGCCACTCTCACTGTAAGAAGATGCCAAGCTATGAACGGCATCAGCGCGAGCCGCAGATGACTCAGGCACATTTCAAACATTTAAAGAGTGCTGTTCTGTTCCATGTCCTTCCCACGTGCTTACTGTAAATTCGTAAACGTGAAGCAAGGCGACGCTACCACCAAATACTTCCATGCAGGACCTGCTTGCAGTTATTCTTTTCTACAGCGATCGTCATCCATTGGAGAGTGAAGAATGTGTTGGTGGCAGCATTTCTGTTAAAAACCATCTCTGTTTCATGATAACTCATGTCCCCATAATGCCAACGTTGCAGCGCAGGAGCCATACCAACTGAAGTGGGAGACACTCGAGCGCTCGCCTTACAGTCCTGATCCCTCGCCATGAGATTATAACGATTTCGGTCTCTTAAAAAATGCTTTAGACATTCATGGATTCTTGTCGGACGAGGATGTGCAGCAGGCAATTACGGGGCCTTTCACGCAGGAGGACATAGTATTTTATCATACGGGTACCTTCAAACTGGTGCATCGGTGGGATGATTGCCTCGGTGCTCACGGCGATTATGCCTGATTAGTAAAGCGATTCTGGACTGTACGTGCGTCGAACGAAATTTGTTTCGTATTTCTGTCATATTGGTACAGGTAGATTCCACCATGAGCTTAAGTGGTCATATTTTTTAGCTCCGTCTTCCTTTTTATTAGAATATAATGATCCCATATGTAGACATCGGGCGAGTATCATAAGAGGTGTTAGAGTACTTGAAAGCATGTACGCTCTTTTCTTATTCTCATTCCTTGCTATATCACCTGCTTTCTGCAATGTATCCATAAATTCTTATAGAAGACGCTGCCAGAGAGGTCAGTACGGCCCCCTGCAGTACCCGCTCATTGTCAGTACTTTCTGAAGGCCAGGAACGCTTCAACAAAGGCTGCAATCATCCTCACACAACTGGTTTTAGTGCTGCCTTACACCAGGGCACCAATCTCATGGGATGTTCAGTTGATGCCCAACTCAAAGTCTGTTGTATACCGGCTGTAGTGTTGCCTGAAACAGTAGCCTATTTTTGCCTCCATCAGAACATTAGCGAATTTTTATTGTGTTGTGCTTACTGACAGAGGGAAGCATATCTGCTACATGACTTTCTAAGTGCTCTGATCTCTATTAAATTATGTCTAGGTGATCTCTACGCGAAACATACTATGTTGACAGCAGAATGATCGCACAGCCTTTTTCGTGTCACACATTACCAGTATTTCCATACTTGTGGCAAATTTTGATTAACTTTTAATTCTGGTGCGAGCTTATTTTCCGTAACATTACTACAGACGAAGAATTAACATCACTACATTTTTACAGGTTGAAATCTCAACAAAGTATCTTTAGGACTTAGAAAAAGATCGAATTTTGGTATGAGGAGCATGGGAGCATCGTACCGACAGATCGTGCAGACAGGTGGTTGTAGTGGGATGGTTGTAGGATAAGCTGTGATGAGCTTAGAACAACAGTACGGCAACGAAAGTCCACCGCAGAAGGACTACTCAAGATAAGATTGTCGATTTTTTTCAATCACCTCAGGCGAACAGCGCGATGGCAAAAGCTGAAATCCGGGCAGATGTTACAGGTAGATCGTCATCATATTGAGATCCAAGTCGCGATCTTGAGCTGCCGTTCATCGATTGGCATTGATAAGATCAAAGACAACAGTGACTGTGTAGTGTTCAGTAACAGTCAACTGATAAATTTCTTGGCATTTTGTGCTATTTAGCGACGAGTCACGCTTGTGTTTGTGGCAGTCAGGTCGACATTAATGTGTTGTGCAGCCTGTGTAGAGCCAGTAGGGCTTACCGGGCAGTCTTTTCTGATGACAATGACAGTGACAAAGAGAATGAGAATGCCCTGGTTACCCAATGATCTGTAATCCTCACTCACTCTCTCTCTCTCTCTCTCTCTCTCTCTCTCTCTCTCTCTCTCTCTCTCTGGCGTAGGTATTGTCTTTTGCATTCATCCAGTGAGAGAGAGCTGTGAGTCATTAAACGAAGTAGGGGTTTTTCTTCAATCATTCTTCTTTCCCTCATTGTCAATAGGAAAAGGAACAGTCCAGGTTGCAAAAACGGTGTTAGCATTAATGACAACATCTGCCTCTTTGAAGCATCTTCAGAAATCGTATAGGAACTACAGATAACATTAGTCGTAAACAGTCGAAATTTTTGTCTGACAAGTTTTGAAGAGTGGTCCTACCTGCATGCTTTCGTTGAAGGAACATTCTAATATTTCAACTATCTATGACTAATGCATTATCTGCATTTTCTACACGATTTATCAAGATGCCTCATAAAGGCGAAACGTGTCAATAATTTTTATGCCATTTTTGCAACCTAGGCTATGTTTTTCCTGTTGAAATTATGTCACGGTTGTCGCACCATGGATATAGACTGGGAGGATTTGTATTTTTTCGCTCAGCTTAATGCTACGGCGAGGCATTCCTGCATGAAACAAAATAGTAAGCGAGGAATCTGTAAGTGCTGCTGAACCCTATCCGACATTAGTTTGTGTAGTTCATTTGTAGATAAGCCAGCACACGGAGACTTAAGATGTTGCAGCACTCTCAGTCGAAGAGCTCACGCCCCTCGGCGTCAGTCACCTGGAGAAAAGAGCAGCCGCTCGGCTGGAGTGGGCGCTAAATATTTCATAACGGCCGAAGAGGGACGGTGGTCTTCAGGAGGCGACGCATTGCCGCGGGGGCGATAAAATCTCATCAGCGCCAGGGCAGAGCAGGCCGCACCGGACACCTCGCCGACCTCTTGCATTTATATGCGCTGCTTAAGGCGTCCGCAACGTTGCTATCTAAATGCAAGGAGCGGCCGTCTTCTGCTGGCAGCGGCGCGTGGCCCCAAATTACCCACAATCCACCTTGATCCTTGCCTATTGTGCGACCACCTCTCGCACGTCCGGCTGAACATTAATGGGACAAGTGCATGGGTCATAATAGCAACTACTTACTGAAGAGATAGACAACAATCGCCATCGTTAAAACGATTACGCTATTACAGTTCCTTCTCCTTTGCAGAAAACCTTGTAGTCAGGGCAAGCAAGGCTGTGACTAATCATCTTGGTTATATGAATGCCTGATGTCACTCATTCACGTAATTAACACACCTCGGTGGGTTATGAATCCACAATCATTATTGCAGATAGCATGGACTGATAACATCACTTAAAATGGCTAGTTGGTTAAGGTAAGGAGAATACTGACACACGCCTTTGGACTGATGATAACATTCCATTATCTTGAGAAATGGTGATCCTATCACTGAAGCATGTATGAAGAATGACATTCCAGTAGCAAACATGCAAACATGGTAACAGCTTTATATCTATCCTATGCAGGTTATGACTAATTAATTAATTTTAATATCTCAATCCATAAATACTTATTTTATTTTCCTGTTGGAGGTCGAACGTAATTTCTACACCATGGACGTAAGGGTGAGTAATTTCAAACGTAATGGGCAAAGTGAGAGATTTTTCCTTCCCCCAGAGAATAGCAATATCAAAGTCACTGATTTCAAATGTTCAAATGTGTATGAATTAATAAGTGACCCAATTGCTGAGGTGATCGGGCCCTAGACTTACACCCTACTTAAACTAGCTTACTCTAAGAACAATACACACACTCATGCCCGAAGGAGGACTCGAACCTTCGGTGGGAGAGGCCACCCAGTCCGTGACATGACGCCTCAAACCGCGCGGCCACTCCGCGCTGCCCACTGATTTCTTCCATAGATGTCACGTAACAAGCATCAAGCAAACTCACTCTATCGGCTGGGCACAAATAATGCACACCCTGTCTCCAATAGTCATCCGTTGGCTCGTCTCTCAAGTCACTCTAGCAGGGGCCATCGTCTCGTCAATATCTCTGTTCCTCGGAACATGGCCCGTTGCAACTTCAGATTGCTACAACGTGAAAGGAGATGTTCCCATCAACGCTTTTACAGTATTTTAGCAATCTGTAATGTTGTTGCTTTAAATTGAGGTGTAAGCGGTGCTGCTATTCAAGACCATAAAAGTGGGTTAAAAGCTGTGAGCTGTCTGGGGAAGTTAACCTTGCATTACTGAGCAACTGTTTCACCAGGTATCCAGTCTAGCTTCAAAATTCCCAACCAGACTAACATTAATTATAATCTTTTAATAGTCATACGACAACCGGTGATTATATATATATATATATATATATATATATATATAAAGAGAATTTAAATAAAAAGAAATAAATCAGTTTATACTTGGAAATTTATTTTAACATTGATCATTGAAATTTCAGCATATTAAACTTGATTCATAACTAAACTGGTGCCTTATTTACGATTGTGAAAGTGTGAGTTCGTAATCTTACGGAACACATCAAATTTGGAGCCAAGACAGGGAGACTGCATACAACACTGCATTCATAAAATAACACACGAAGAACGTTGAAACATATGCAAGAGGAAATTAACCACAACCAACCGATTCAATTTTCACCCGAATAAGATACATCCGTAGCGCAATCCTGTCCGTCCTGTAATTACCACACACTGGTATACTAAATTCATACTAACTCTCTGTGAAATCTTCCCGAAAAGAATAGCTGAGGGCTACTTTGATGATTACACCACAAGCTTCACGTGGTCAACTTGGTTTACACAAAGAGTGTAACTCCAAAATAATTTTGATAATTAAAATAAATTATATCGAAAAGCAAATTACAAAAGAAAAACCTCGAACTGGTTACTATCGTCTTACTATTAACCTGGTAAGTCAAACAATTGTATCAGCACGTGGTACTGGTCTCACAATGAACACCCCACATGGGTTGAACATAAAGAAAAGTTGCTATATTGAAAAATATTGTTAAGACGAGACGTTATAATCTCACGCACATTCACATTTGAGATTGATGATCTTAGTTAGACTTACTGATCAACACGTGGTTCCCCTTTACTCACAAAGTAGTAACAGAGCAACTACTGCAAGATATTCTGAAGTTCACACTCTAAATACACTGCGTTGCAATTTAAGATAACATTAGATATTTTAGAGCTCAACCTGAAATAAAGGTGATTAAATTTTCAGTTAGGCTGAACTTAAGAAATCCATTGTCCTGCGGACTTAGCAGACACGCGCTTAGCCGGAGATCTTACCACTTCAGACGCTCGCCGTGGACAGACTGACCTGGGCTCCTACCAAGGGTGCTTCCGTATACAAACGGAAGTGACCAGAGAGGCAGCTTCCTATACCAACATGACAAGGGACGGACAGAACCATACTAAGGATAGAAAGCTCTTTGCTTTTAGAAAGCGTAGCTACCTGATCCGACGTTGGTCCTACTGTTCTCTAGCAGACAGCATTGTCTGCTACCATCCAGCATGCAACTAGAAATACATTTGCTCATTCATGCTCTCACACAGAAGGGAAGGGGGATGACAGTATCCTATCATATACAGTATATAAAAGAAAGCAGATGTAGGTTCCGTATGAGACTGTGTGACATGAATTATATATAAACTGTGTTTTAAAGTGTAGTAGTGTGACAGATCGTTCTTGTTTATGTGTAAAAGTAGCACGTTCCGCTACTCAGTCTCCTCCCAGATAGTCAGAAACGCCACAGTAAATTTAGAAGAGGAATTTATGCCGTAAATGGCAACAGATTTAAGAAATTAACATGAAAGGAATCCAACAGAGACCTTTCAAACCAATAATGTTTTTACCGGAGACCGTTTTGTTTACGATTAAATATGCATATAATGCTTGATCTTACGACTGTTACTTGTTTTTAGTCACGGTCAGACCACGTACTATCAGCTATTCGTTTCGCTTAGGATCGTCATTTCTCTTTCGCCTCGCAAGCTTATACATGCAGGTTCACTGAGTGCTAATTTGTCCCGGAATGTAGCATGAATGAGTTTGCTCGGGTATAACAGATTTTGTGAATCATGACTCTTAGGCGCCTTTGCTGCTTCCTAGTACCCTAAATTTCATATTTAAACACCCGCAGCGAACTTTCAGCATACATTCTCATCGGCTTATCAAGTTTTTACTACTTTATGTCCGTGAGTTCGAACTTTTACTTTGCTTGGTATCGACCATCTGTGAATCTGTGAGACAAGATTAGGAATCCTTTCTATTTGAGAGAGCTGAACGTATTAAGTAACACGAACGCCTGTGTCGATGGTAAGAATGTCATGTAATGAATTTTATATAAATTACTGTATGGTATGCGAGTTGCATGAAACCTCCTGGCTTTTTCTTATTTTCTGCCTCTAGTCGTATGGCGCGTGATGTTCGTAGTACAGCGAACCCCTGTATGTAGGTTTGTTTCCATCCGTCACGTTTTATCAGATTAATTGTATTTCTATCAGATGTGAATGACTAAGTTTTCTATCCTTTGCGATGTCCCATAATCAAAGCAATCTTCTTGTACTGGATTAGTAGACAGTGTTTTTCCGCTGTATTCCCGTTTCTGTGGAGGTCAGAATTATTCATACCCTAACAATTCGCAAACGGTATGTGCCAAACCCTTCCGAGACGTCTTTGCTGTTGATTGGATTAATGAAGTGTGTTAATGGTTCAAATGGCTCTGACACTATGGGACTTAACATCTGAGATCATCAGTCCCCTAGAACTTAGAACTACTTAAACCTAACTAACCTAAGGACATCACACACATCCATGCCCAAGGTAGGATTCGAACCTGCGACCGTAGCTTTCACGCGGTTCCAGACTGAAGCGCCTAGAACCACACGGCCACACTGGCCGGCGAAGTGTGTTAATGTTTTCTGTACCATGTAGAATCAATACTTGTCTGCGGTGTAAGCACTGTTGTCTATGTTTTAATAGAGTTCCATTGTGATAAACATCCATGCTTATCGGATGGGATCTCTGGTTGGTCTAATTCCCCATCATGCTCCACTTTGCTTTGCAGTATCTTTTGTTCAATAATCAGAGCAGACTCCCTGTCATATACATTTCCAAGGGATGTAGTGGTGCTCGAGACGAATGATAAATCCACAAAGAATCGATCGCCAAGGTGTAGTCATACAGAACCTACAGCGATTTTCAGGTGCACGTCAAAATATGTGGTCATGTATTTCACAAGGGCTTAATTTGTAAATTTTAACATGGTTTCTTACGACATTTCACATACTGTGAGCGACGGTAAGATAGAGAATTCTGAGTGATCCATCAAAATCTTTTTCATTTGATGAATGAGTGATACTGCGAAGGATGACAATGTTACGAAAGCATAGATGCACCTGCTCATCTTAGCAAACCCGTATTTAAATAAATCATTTGAATTAGGTGGGAATCTCTTTTATTTGGAGATACCTACCAATATAGAGCTCCTCAAAATAATGAAGCTCTTTGACTGGGTGAGTACATATATGGAGGACTGGGTGTAGGAAGTATAAGGGTAAAGCATATACGGTTTCCTGACAGCATGGTGGCTTTTGGTGGTGGTGGCGGTGGCATCGAGAAAGTTGGTCGGCCGCGGTGGCCAAGCGGTTCTAGGCGCTTCAGTCCGGAGCGGCGCGACTGCTACGGTCGCAGGTTCGAATCCTGCCTCGGGCATGGTTGCGTGTGATGTCCTTAGGTTAGTTAGGTGTAAGTAGTTCTAAGTTCTAGGGGACTAATGACCTCCGATGTTAAGTCCCAACGTGCTCAGAGCCATTTGAACCATTTGAACCAGAAAGTTGCTTAATGAAATGGTAAAGAATCTAAGCAGAAAATGTGAAGAACTCAGAATGGTAACAACTAGGGAAATCCGAAAGATTGATACTGGAACAAAAAAAGCCCCGGAATAGCGATAGATGCACAATAACCAGAACAGGTTTGCAAAATTCGAGTGCTTGGGAAATATAATAACGGGTGATCTACAATGTGATACAGAAATAAAGGAACAGCGATAGCAAAGGAAGCAGTCAACTAAGAGAGGAAGTTCCTGCGCAGAACACTCAACTAAAAACTGAGAAAAAGTCTGGCCACATGATACATACGGATTGTACTTTTTACTGGGCAGAGACCACGATGTTATGAAAAGGCGAGGGAGAAGGCTTGAGAAAATGGAGGTGTGCCCATGAAGAAAAATGGAAGGTATGAGTTGGAAGGCAGAGGGGGCAATGAGGAAGTGTTGACTATACTGGGTGTTACAAAAAGATACGGCCGAACTTTCAGGAATCATTCCTCATACACAAATAAAGAAAAGATGTTGTGTGGACATGTATCCGGAAACGCTTAATTTCCATGTTAGAGCTCATTTTAGTTTCGTCAGTATATACTGTACTTCCTCGATTTACCGCCAGTTGGCCCAATTGGAGGAAGGTAATGTTGACTTCGGTGCTTGTGTTGACATGAGACTCATTGCTCTACAGTTCTAGCATAGAGCACATCAGTACATACCATCAACAGGTTAGTGTTCATCACGAACGTGGTTTTGCAGTCAGTGAAATGTTTACAAATGCGGATTTGGGAGATGCCCATTTGATGTATAGATTAGCACGGGGCAAAAGCCGTGGCTGCGGTACGGTTTATCGAGACAGATTTCTAGAACGAAGGTGTCCGGACAGGAAGACGTTCGAAGCAATTGATCGGCGTCTTAGGGAGCACGGAACATTCCAGCCTATGACTCGCGACTGGGGAAGACCTAGAACGACGAGGACACCTGCAATGGACGAGGCAAATCTTCGTGCAGTTGACGACAACCCTAATGTCAGCGTCAGAGAAGTTGCTGCTGTACAAGGTAACGTTCACCACGTCACTGTATGGAGAGTGCTGCGGGAGAACCAGTTGTTTCCGTACCATGTGCAGGCACTATCAGCAGCTGATTGGCCTCCACGGGTACACTTCTGTGAATGGTTCATCCAACAATGTGTCAATCCTCATTTCAGTGCAAATGTTCTCTTTACGGGTGAGGCTTCATTCCAACGTGACGAAATTGAACATTTTCACAATCTACATGTGTGGGCTGACGAGAATCCGCACGAAATTGTGCAATTATGTCATCAACACAGATTTTCTGTTGTTGGTGATGTCTTGATTGAGCCCCATGTTCTTCCACCTACGCTCAATGGAGCACGTTATCATGATTTCATAAGGGATACTCTACCTGTGCTGCTAGAAAATGTGCCTTTAAAAGTACGACACAACATGTGGTCACGCACTATGTAGATCCTGCACATTTCAGTCGAAGTGTTCGTACGCTTCTCAACAACAGATTCGGTGTCCGATGGATTGGTAGTGGCGGACCAATTCCATGGCCTCCACGCCTCCACGCTCTCCTGACCACAACCCTCTTGACTTTCATTTATGGGGGCATTTGAAAGCTCTTGTCTACGCAACCACGGTACCTAATGTAGAGACTCTTCGTGCTCGTATTGTGGACGGCTGTGATACAATACGCCAGTCTCCAGGGCTGCATCAGCGCATCAGGGATTCCATGCGACGGAGGGTGGATGCGTGTATCCTCGTTAAAGGAGGACATTTTGAACATTTCCTGTAACAAAGTGTTTGAAGTCACGCTGGTGCGTTCTGTTGCTGTGTATTTCCATTCCATGATTAATGTGATTTGAAGAGAAGTAATAAAATGAGCTCTAACATGGAAAGTAAGCGTTTCCGGACACATGGCCACATAATATATTTCATTTCTTTGTGTGTGAGGAATGTTTCCTGAAAGTTTGGCCGTACCTTTTTGTAACGCCCTATAGTTAGAGAGAGTAGATATCTTCTAGACACCGTAAGCAAAAGAAATAAAAATTGGCAAGGGACACTCTGAGACGTCGGTTCATACTCCAGGAAGAAATTGAAGGGACGGTAAAGGTTAAGAGAGGTAGGAATAAGATGATACCAAATAATGGTCAGTTGCAGAGGGGAAGTGTCAACTACGACGGAGCTATAGAGGAAGGCTCAGGATAAGGTGACGAACGACCGTCCTGGTCCTGAGGATGCCAGGACATCAACTGATTATTCGGAAATTCCTAAACCTAAGGCTGGTGGATAGCACTATCGCCTCATAGATGATCCCTCTACGGCGCCATCTTCCTGATGTGTTAGTACGTCTCACTTCATTTATGATATTCATAAACAAATCGGTCCATTACTTCCGTACTGCTCCCAGCCCGCACCACATTACAGAAGTTTCTAATACAGTCGCTGTATCTTTTTACCGTGGTCTGAACTACAGAACGGGACAGTGCAGCGGTGCAGTGGTCAGCACACTGGACTCGCATTAGGGAGAATGACGGCTCAAACTTGCGTCTGGTAACTGTGATTTAGGTTTTCCACAACTTCCTTAAATCACTTAAAGTGAATACCGGACGGTTCCTTCGAAAGGGCACGGCCGCTTTCCATCCCATCCTTTCCTAATCCGAATTTGTGTTCCGTCTCTAACGACCTCGTTGTCTACGGGACGCTAAACACTAATCTCTTCCTCTAACAATCAGTAGTTTGATGGATGTTCACTAAGGCTATTACCATAATTCTGCTGTTATCAAATGTTTCTTTGGCGTTAACACTTCCTGATGTTACTGCTCTCATCCATCTTTCCTGAATGCAGAAACTTCCGTGAAAGTATCACAGTTCTAATCTTTTATATCCTACTCTTTATATCGTTAGATCATCACCTGTTTCTTGTCTTCACTATAACCAACAAAAAACTTTCGAAAGCCTTGGCTGAACCGTGCAGTAGTACAGTTTTTAATGTTTGTCTGGGACGACGTGTGTGTGTGTGTGTGTGTGTGTGTGTGTGTGTGTGTGTGTGTGTGTGTGTGTGTGTGTGAAAAGTGATGCTAAATGTTACAAAAACAGTTTTCTGTCTATCGCTTTATTTAAACCACTATGAATGTTAGGGCAGTAGCGAAATGCTCGGCCATGTTTGTTAAATACCTGTTCTTAGAAATTAAGTCAGTCATACGAAACAAAACGTGTGTTCATTATTCAGTAATGATTAAGGAGATATGCAGATACATTGTCGTTTCAGGTAAATGTCCCAAACCTTCAGCCTAACTTTCCGATCTTAAACTCAGCGTCAGTTATTTGGACATAAACCTGAATCTTCTCTATTCCAGGAATATAAATTATATGAACTGCCAATTTAATGTGAAGGCGTTTTAATCGTGATCCAACAAGAGAAGAATACGTTATTTATTTCAAGGGTATGAACCTACTCAGGAAGTTAAAAGAGCTCCTTTCTATTTGAGATACAGTAAAATGCATGACATAAAATTTTATTATTATCTTCTTTTTAATTCCATCTCATGGGTAGATCGAGGATACAAAATCGTGAGCCAAAAAGGAAACAACCGGAGATTCGAAATTATATAGGGGTAATATCATAGAACGTTTATCAAGACAGCAGGGAATAATTTCCATTTTAGTTGAGGGTGCCATAGGGGGTAAAAACCGTAGGGCAAGACGTAAGATGCAAGTGCTAATCTGAGATGAAGATGTTCGCCCAACAAAGGAATTCATGGTGGGCTTCATCAAGCCAGTCATAAGATTGCCGACTCTACAGAACAAGTGGACTGATTTAAAATCGATAGAGTATTTACAATTCTTGTACTATATCCCATGATTTTATTGTGAGGCTCTAACCCGAATTGTACTCGGAAGAAAGTTTATGTTTGTGAGAGGAAATGTGAGGAACTTGAAAAAAAATCACTATTTTATAACGGCTATTCTAACGTTTTTAACGTGCATGGTCCAACATGCCTTTTCGGAAAGACAAAGGAGATCAATAATGCTTTAATTACGGCTGCCTCTTTCCTGTATATTACTGTGAGATGGGAGATACGATGATAAATAGAACGGACAATTAACGGGCCACAATAAACTTTACGCCAGCCACGGGAGGAGAACAGAAGCAGAACGTAATTAAAGACAGGTTTACGAAGGTAATTAAAATGTTTTAAAGGGCATAAACTGCCAGTGAAAACTTAAATAACACTGCTTGTTACTTTTATCTCTTCAGTTTTGCATATCAACGGAATAACCTCCTATTTAATTTCTGAGGAATAAAAGATGCACTGCTAGAGATTTCCTGATTAACAGTAACAAACGTAAAAACAGAACGCATATGGATTTTTTTGTCCCACAAACTACGCATTAGAATATCTTTTGTCTTCCAGTAATAAAGAAAAATCAAATACTAACATTTTGTGATAATCCCGTTGACACCTTTTGGAACAAAGGCATATTGAAAGCTAAAACACGCATTACTAATATTAGACGATAATATTCATTTCACACTTTGTTGCAAAACGGTTTGCGGCTTTCTAGTTCGCCATAAGACAACTTAAGACTGAATAGACCATTCACTCAAGAACAGGAAGAGATTCTAGCTGTAGAAAGGCTGTTATTTCCGAATATATGTGATAGTGGAAAATTATGGATTAAGCGGAAAAAAATTGTCGTGTTTGAATCTGAAATTGGTACAAAGGTAGGGATATTGTTCAATGGCGTGCTGATTTAGTGTCTAAAGATAAGAGTCTAAAATCAGAAATCCAATATATGGCAGACCTAAGCATACTGTGCTACACAGGTTATGCAGGTATAAGTTAAGATCCCTTATCATTTAGCTACAATATAGCAGGTCAGCAACTGGAAGCAGTTAATTCCATAAATTATCTGGGAGAACGCATTAGGAGTGATTTAAAATGGAATGATCATATAATGTTTATCGTTGGTAAAGCAGATGCCAGAAAGATTCATTGGAAGAATCCTTAGGAAATCTAATCCGAAAACAAAGGACGTAGGATACGGTACGCTTGTCGCCCACTGCTTGAATACTGCTCAGCAGTGTGGGATCCGTACCAGGTAGGGTTGATAGAAAAGATAAAGATCCAACGGAGAGCAGCGCGCTTCGTTACAGGATCATTTAGTAATCGCGAAAGCGTTACGGAGATGATAGATAAACTCCAGTGGAAAACTCTGCAGGAGAGACGCTCAGTAGCTCGGTACGGGCTTTTGTTGAAGTTTCGAGAACATACCTTCACCGAAGAGTCAAGCAGTACATTGCTCCATCGTACGTATAACTCGCGAAGAGACCATGAGGATAAAATCAGAGAGATTAGAGCCCACACAGAGGCATACCGACAATCCTCCTTTCCACGACCAATACGAGACTGGAATAGAAGGGAGAACCGATAGATGTACTCAATGTACCCTCCGCCACACACCGTCAGGGGACTTGCGGAGTATGGATGTAGATGTAGATGTATATACACGCGATATATGTACAAACTGATAAACTGTCACAAGCATAATGAAATACATACAAAGATGACTACCAATAAATCTTATACTGTTCTTAAAGATTGGACGTATACGAATATAAATGTCAAAATATCACACGAAGCCAGCGGGGGGAATAGACTGCTATAGTACACGGCAAAGTGGAGGAAGTCGAAGACGCAATACCCGGAGTGGGCTACTGTTACGTAATCTAAAACAAGTAAACTGCTTTTCTATACCTGGAAAGACGACATCGATTTTGATCCGATGATGACGTATGCCACCTGAGAGATAGCAGACGTACTGATAACGGTGCTGTAGTGGTATGGATACCAGAGCGCAATCTGCGTCCATCATTTACTAGGGAATGCTCACAGTTGAAGACTCAAGTGTGGTACAAACGTATGAAGCGAGCAGGTAACCTTGCCACGGAGGCGTACTCGTGCTTCCTACAGCCAACTGAGTGAGCCTGAAAGGGGTCATATTGTGTGGCCTTCCAAGTGGCGGATGGTCCTTTCAGAGGATTGCGACAGAAGTTGGACGTGCTGCGCCAGTTGTCCATCAATGCTGGTATCAATCGTCACGTGAACATCCTCGTACGCACTGATGAGGTTCTGGATGTATATGTAGCACACTCATGCCTGGATCGTCGTACTGTGGATCGTCGTATCTTAAAGGCAGCAGTCACAGATCGTGCAGCTGCCACAGCACAGATAAGAGGGCTTGTGAGGTCAGACGTGTCAACACGGATTGCTGCTAACCGGCTATTAGCAGTGGGATCACTGGCACCCAGCCTTCTAACCCGTCTTTCACTCAAGTCACCCATCGACGTGCATGGTTCGACTGGATCCGTCAGAGGATCACTTGAAAGATCGAATGGCACTAATGGTCTTCAGCGCTGAAATTAGATTCCGCTTGAGTGCATGTAGGAAGCTACAACTCTCATTCACCTTTGGTGTTTCCAGATGGGACGCTAACCTGAGCTCGTTATGTTCAGAAAAATGGGCCAATGATTCCTTTGGAAGAAATGGCTGCCCAGACCAGTACTTTTTGAGGATGCAGGGAGGTTCCCCATTTGCGCCAGTTCTGTTTATTGACGAAGCCGTCCAGGAAAAAATAAGCTTCGTCAGTAAACCAAATGCTGCCCACGTGCACATCGCCGTTATCAATCCTGTGCACTATATCGTTAGCGAATGTCTCTCGTGCAGCAATGGTAGCGGCGCTGAGGGATTGCTGCGTTTGAATTTTGTATGGATAGAGGTGTAAACTCTGGCGCATGAGACGATACGTGGACTTTGGCGTCATTTGGACCACAGCTGCAACACGGCGAACGGAAACCCGAGGCCGCTGTTGGATCACCTGCTGCACTAGCTGCACGTTGCCCTCTGTGGTTGCCGTACGCGGTCGCCCTACCTTTCCAGCACGTTCATCCGTCACGTTCCCAGTCCGTTGAAATTTTTCAAACAGATCCTTTATTGTATAGCTTTTCGGTCCTTTGGTTACATTAAATCTCCGTTGAAAACTTCGTCTTGTTGCAACAACACTGTGTTCTAGGCGGTGGAATTCCAAAACTAGAAACATCCTCTGTTCTAAGGAATAGATCATGTTGTCCACAGCACACTTGCACGTTGTGAACAGCACACGCTTACAGCAGAAAGACGACGTACAGAATGGCGCACCCACAGACTGCGTTGTCTTCTCTATCTTTCACATCACTTGCAGCGCCATCTGTTGTTGAAAATTTTAACTACTGTAATTTCGAAAGTTTGTCCGCCTGAAGATGTACTGTTGTCCCAAGCATATTGCAACAAACTGTGTATTTCTATCGCTGCTCGTTTAGTTTTTATTGCCGTTTCAAATATACCGGTCATTTTTGAAACACCCTGTATTATTCGTTTACCTAAACAGAAGATAAAAAACGTAATAAAATGGCTCAGAGCACTATGGGACTCAACTGCTGTGGTCATTAGTCCCCTAGAACTTAGAACTACTTAAACCTAACTAACTTAACAACATCACACACATCCATGCCCGTGGCAGGATTCGAACCAGCGACCGTAGCAGTCGCACGGTTCCGGGCTGAGCGCCTAGAACCGCGAGACCACCGCGTCCGGCGTAATAAAATATATATATATATATATGTATATACGAATATTTCAAAGTTTCACTCAGTATGTAAATGATTCTTTCCACAATTATTGGCCTGCCGGTCAGGCCGAGCGTTTCTAGGCGCTTCAATCTGGAACCGCGCGACCGCTACGGTCGCAGGTTCGAATCCTGCCTCGGGGATGGATGTGTGTTGTCCCTAGGTTACTTAGCTTTAAGTAGTTCTTAGTTCTAGGGGACAGATGACCTCAGATGATGTAGGGTTGTTTTGGGGAAGCAGACCACACAGCGAGGTCATCGGTCTCATCGGATTAGGGAAGGAAGTCGACCGTGCCCTTTGAAAGGAACCATCTCGGCATTTGCCTGGAGCGATTTAGGGAAATCACGGAAAACCTAAAACAGGATGGTCGGACGTGGGATTGAACCATCGTCCTCCCGAATGCGAGTCCAGTGTCTAACTACTGTGCCACCTCGCCCGTTACCTCAGATGTTAAGCCCATAGTGCTCAGAGCTATTTGAACCATTTTGAACCAAGATTATTGAGCGTTTCTAAGCTAGAATATAATAAATCTCTTTGAGAGAGAACATCACCTATCCACAAAATGACACGGATTCAGATCACCAAACGCGTCGCTTCTGAGAAACTCGCCTTGCCCTTTTCTCGCAGAATATCCTGCAATCTATGAATGGAAGGCAACAGGCTGGTACATTAATCCTACCTTTCCGGAAAGCGTTTGACACAGTGCCACTTTGCAAACAGTTAAGGAAGATAAGAAAATACGGAACAGATTCTCAAATGGTTCAAATGGCTCTGAGCACTATGGGACTTAACTTCTACGGTCATCAGTCCTCTAGAAATTAGAGCTACTTAAACCTAACTAACCTAAGGACATCACACACATCCATGCCGAAGGCAGGATTCGAACCTGCGACCGTAGCGGTCGCGCGGTTCCAGACTGAACCGCCTAGAACCGCTCGGCCAAACGGACCGGCACCGATTCTCAGATATTACAGTTGCTGAATACGTTTTAAGTGGCAAAATTCAGTACGTGATAATGGAGAGCTAGGTTTGGTCAGAAAAAAAAGGTTTTGTTACAGGTGCCCGAACGAAGCGTTATATTACCAGTCTTGTTCTATACAGACATAAATATCTGGCGGACAGCAAGAGCAGCAAACTGCGACAGTTTGCTGAATGCTGAGGTGAACGGGATAGCGTTTTGTTTAAGCGACTGTAGAAAGATACAGGATGAGAACTCCTATTTAGCGTCGTGAGGGGAAGCTTGCACTAAATCTGGAAAAGTAGGGAAGGTGAAGTGCCAGCCTTGGTTTAGCGGGAAAATTCTAGGGCAGTTTGCGTGGTATAAAGGAGTAAGATCATAGGAAAATAGTGGCACTCTTTGTTGAGAATTGCTCGAGTGTTTGCAATCCCAAACAGATCCGATTAAAGGAAGACATCGAAATAACTGACAGGCATGCTGCTCGATTTGTTACCGGAGGGTTCGATAATGTTACGAGTAGTACAGAAATGCTCCTTGAACTCAAATAGGAAGGAATCCCTTGAGGGCAGAAGATGTTCTTTTCGTGAATCACGATCGAGAAGGCTTAAAGATTCGGCGTTTTCGACAGACTGCAGAACGAACCTACTGCTATCAGCAGATATCTCGCGTGAGGACTGGGAAGGCAAGGCAAGAAAAAACTAGGCTATCCCCCTCCACTTTTGAGTGGAGCAAGAAACGGAATGACTAAAATTGATACAGGTTATGATTCTGCCATAGATCGTACGGTGGCTTGTGGAGCCCGTGTGTATTTACGTGTGCTTTTACAGGACAGGAAACAAAAAGAAGGCAAACCTCTGTAAATACTGCAACTGAATGACAAGTCTGAAGTCATTAGTACAGTTTCCACGCTGATAATACGTCAGGATATATTTGTGATACACATGTTTGTATGTTCTGTACTCGTTATTTAATAAATAAACCAACAGATGTGCCAGTGCGTGACATAAATATTTAATCAGTCCTGATTTCGGTGTGTGTGTGTGTGTGTGTGTGTGTGTGTGTGTGTACGCTAATGTGTACCCCTCCGCCATCCCGTGCCGCCTCCTGTACGCTAATGGGGTGGTCGCCCTGCCAGCTGCCGGCTGCAAGCTTAATAGAACATTTATGAGATGCTAATAGAAGTTTGATTTGAATTGGTAACGATAAGTATCCGAGTCATCCGCACGCGGCCGTGCAAATCGAGTTTGTTAAACGGTGCGTTAATTGGCAGCGGAACGGTGCGTAATCGTCCCTACACGGACGTCAGCGGACAGCGCGCCGCGCCAACAACATGTCGCTATCGATGCGGCCCTAGTCGAAGCTTCGATTACGTTGTCACGCACAGGCGTTTCTGACGTGAAACCTACAAACTGCGTGGTTGCCTGCAGATTACACACACACACACACACACACACACACACACACACACACACACACACACACACACCTCACATACGAGTAATTAATCGTTTTCAAACCTAGCCCGAAATAGATGACCATTGACATCTCAGAGACGCAGCTTACCTAACGAAATAGATGCTCATATCGCGAATCCGGTTTGACGCCATCTGTTTTTCGACACATGAAAATTACTGCCGAACCGGGACTCGAACCTGGTTTCCCTTTATTTTACACATATTTTCAGTTTAGAAAATTTTAAAAGGGAAATGCTATGGCTGAATCTAGATATACTGGAGGTCAGTGCAGTGAAATGGAGAGAAGACAAAGATTTCTGGCCATATGAGTACAGAGTAGTGATGAACATCTGCAGAAAATGATGGGAGTAGAATTCGTTATGAACAGGAAGCTAGGGTAGAAAGTGAGTTACTGTGGACAGTTCAGTGAGAGGGTTGTTCTCATCAGAATCAAAGCGAACCAACAACGAACACAGTAGTTAAGGATTATGTGTCGACATCGCAAGCGGAGGATGAATGGATAGAGAAAGTGTTTGAAAATATTGAACGAGTAATTCAGTATGTTCAGGGCGATGAAAATCTAACAGTCATGGGGGATTGGAAAACAGTTACAGGGGAAAGAATACAAGTAAGGATTGCGGGACGATATGAGCTTGGCAACAGGAAATGTGAGAGGAGAAAGAATAATTGAGTTCTGCAATAAATTTCAATTAGCAACAGTGAATACTCTGTTCAAGAATCACGAAAGGGCGGGGGTGATATACTTGGAAAAGGCTGGGAGGCACAGGAGTATTCCAGTTACATTATTTCATGGTCAGGGAGATGCTACGAAATCAGATAAATGCACGCTTGCAATGAAATAATGTAACTGGAATACTGCCGTGTCTCTACTACATTCTAAGGTGTTCCCAGGAGCAGGTACAGACTCAGATTACAATTTAGCAATGCAGAAGAGTAGCCTGATATTTAAGAGGCTAGTCAAGAAGAAACAGTGCGTCAAGAAACAGGATACTGAGATACCAACAAACCGGCAACGGTGGTCTAGCGGTTCTAGGTGCTCAGTCTGGAACCGCGCGACTGCTACGGTCGCAGGTTCGAATCCTGCCTCGGGCATGGATGTGTGTGAGTCCTTAGGTTAGTTAGTTTTAAGTAGTTCTAAGTTCTAGGGGACTGATGACCACAGATGTTATGTCCCATAGTGCTCAGAGCCATTTGAACCATTTTTGATACTAACAAATCAAGAAATACACTGCAAGTTGTCTCAGGCTATAGACACTACGATAATAACAGCTATGTACGTAGAACGGTTGAAGAGAAATACATTCCTAAAAGCGACAGTCACAGAAGTTTGAAATAATGGCGTGGAAAGAACGAGTAACAGAAGAAATATTTCATTTCATGGAAGAAGGAATGTCTGCGGAAATTCAGGATTACAGAAATACAGGTCACGAAATAAATAGGCCCTGTATGTAAGCTATGGCGAAATGGCTGCACAGAAAATTTGAAGAAATTGGTAAGGAAATTATTGTCGTCATGATGAATTCAGCATACAGAAAAGTCAAAACAACCAATCGTGAGATTAAAAGCAAGGGCGGTAGCATTAAGGGTGAAATGGTAATTACGCTAATAAAAGCAGAGCGTGGAGGAAGATTTGTCTTTATGATCGCGAGAGAAACAGGAATCGAAAAACAGAGGTAAAGGACCAAGTATCAAGCTCAGAATTTAAAAGAGCTTTGACGACTTAAGATCAAACAAGGCAGAAGCGATACATAACAATCTGTGGTGTCACCGCCAAACACCACACTTGCTAGGTGGTAGCCTTTAAATCGGCCGCGGTCCGGTAGTATACGTCGGACCAGCGTGTCACCACTATCAGTGATTGCAGACCGAGCGCCGCCACCCGGCAGGTCTAGAGAGACTTCCTAGCACTCGCCCCAGTTGTACAGCCGACTTTGCTAGCGATGGTTCACTGACAAAATACGCTCTCATTTGCCGAGACGATAGTTAGCACAGCCTTCAGCTACGTTATTTGCTACGACCTAGCAAGGCGCCATATTCAGTTACCATTGATATTGTGAATCATGTACTGTCACGTGCAACGCGCATCATTAATGGATTAAAGTTAAGTATTCCACCAGCTACGCCCGTTTTTCTCACTTCTAATTCCCTTGTCATGTTCCAGACCTTACGCCAGCCTGCGTGAGCTAAAACGCGTGCATTTCGGCCTCCTTTAGTAATACGGGGTTGGCTCTCCTGCCAACCACAACACAATCCATCCGAATTATTAACGTCATTGGGGAAAATGGCAACAAAACTATTCAGGGTGTTGTGTAGAATGTATAAGTTTGGAGGTATACCATCAGACTTTCGGAAAAATATCATCAACACATTTCAGAAGACAGCAAGAGCCGACGAATGTGAGAACTACCGCAAAATCAGGAAATCAGCTTGACGCCTCACTTGTCCACTTTGCTGACAAGAATAATAGATAGAAGAACGGAAAAGAAAACTGAGGATTTGATTTTTCAACCTCGAAAAAATCATTCGACAATTTAAAATGGTGCAATTCTGAGAAAAAGAGAGGTAAGCTGTAGAGAAAGGGGGGTAATATACAATACGTACAACAACCAAGAGGGAGACCAATAACGCAATGCACGGATTAAAATGGGTGTTTCACAACGAAATAGACTTTCACCTCTGTTGTTCAATCTATAAATCGACGAAGCTATGATGGATTTGAAGGAAAGGTTCAAGAATGGGATTAAAATGAAGTGTGAAAGGTTCGACCTCAGTGAAAGTGAAGACTTGCAGGATCTGCTGAATGGAATGAACAGTCTAATGAGTACAGAATGTGGATTGAGAGTAAATCGAACAAATATTGAAGTAATGAGAAGTAGCAGACACGAGAACAGCGATTAACATCAGATCTGGTGATCACGAAGTAAATGAAATTAAGGAATTCTGCTGCCTAGGCAGCAAAATAACCCATGACGGACGGAGCAAGGAGAACGTAAAATGCAGAGAAGCACTTGAAAAAAGAGCATTCCTCGCCAAAGCCTTAATTTGAGAAAGAAATTTATGAGAACATGCGTTTGGAGCACAGCACTGTATGGTAGTGAGACATGGACTGTGTGGAATACTGTTACAGAAGAAAATCCCAGCATTTGAGATGTGCAGCTACAGAAAAACGTTGAAAATTATGTGGACTGATAAGCTAAGGAACGTGGAGGATCTCCACAGAGTCGCCGATGGAAGAAATATATGGAAAACACTGAGAAGAAGAAGAAGAAGAAGAAGAAGAAGAAAAATGGCAGAACATCTATTCATACATCATTCGTGATGTATTAATAGAGGGAGCTGGAGAGTGTAGAAACTGTAGAGGAAGACAGAATTCGAATACATCCAGCAAATAGCTAAGGTCGTAGGTTTGAACTACTGCCCTGCGACGAACAGGTTGGCACAGGAGATGAATTCGTGACAGGCTACATCGAACCAGTCGGAAGACTGATGACTCAAAAAAATTTTTTAATAAAGTAAAAGCACGCCTGACCCTGATTGTACAGTATGCATCTGCCCACCAAGGTAGAAGCTCCCTTCTAAGATGACTCGAGGACTTCAGGGTGACTAATTTGGTGGTTTGGTGGGCTGTATATGTGACATGTACCACCAGTCCCTGGACGCTAGGTTGAACAGTGTCCAGTTACCTCTGATGATGATTCATCTAGGCGGCGTCCTTTCAAATACTCCTCCATCTGATAGGTGGATCCAGAGTGGCAAGCGGTCTCTGGAATAAATTTCATCAGGGACCTTCCAGTGATAAGAATCTGCAAGGGCTGTGATGTACAAAGAGAGTTCTACGGCTGAGGGTGGTCCAATGCCTGTGTTGAAATGAATCAAGTGCTCTTGTTTAGGATGCACAATTTTTGAGACAGTATGAAGCTCTCTAAAACTCGATGCCGGAAAAAGTGAGGTGTGAGCCTCATAACACATGACGTCTGAATACGATAAATGGTCAATGGAGTTAATTCATAAGATGTGTGAGAACCTCTGCATTTATCGCTTCCTGTGGTGGTAAATACGAAGAGCATACAATGACGCTTCAACGCACTTGAAGTTCAATGTCAGCTGCTTGCACATCAGTAAACAAGGATAGAGCAGTTTTAGTCACAAACACAGCTATCATTCGCTTGGCCATTTCCCCAGTAATGTCCTTGCGGTGGAGGATATAGCCCTGCAGCTCATGAGAGTCTGTAGGTTTGAACAAAGGGGATATTCCTGGGCTAGGTGTTTCAGTTCTTCCAATGCTTGCTGAACGCACTGATGTTCCACTACAGTAGGGAGGCCATTTAACGGTGAGGTATTTTTATTTATGGTGAAAATTTTAAGTATATGTAATTCATACAGAAAGGAGACCACATGCAGAAAAATTGGGCGACCCCTTCTTGAATACTGATTGTTCGATGTCTTCCATTAAACTTTTCTGGTGTTGTCGCTATTGCTGCTGAATTGTTACTGATATGTTTCATCAACACGCGAGTGTTACGGAAATGCTCTGTGGAGGAAAGAACCTCGGAGGAGCCTCGGTGGAAAGAACATTATCGAGCAAATTTATAGAAGTAGCGTTGGTGACAGACTGCACTACAATTCAACCATACCAATATTTGCGTAAATATCTAAGGTTAGAGAAATCATAACTCATATGGAAAAAGATAACCAGTCATTTTTCAAAGGCTCCATTTGCGAGTGGAACAAGAATGACGATAGGTAGTGATAAAAGGCATCCTTCGAAATGCAGTGTACGGTAGTCTGCGGAGTACGTGTGTAGCTGTACTTGATATCAAATTCGTTTGACCCAGATACCTCTGACTTCGCCAACAGACGGCAACTAGCGTTGTACGTAAAACCGGTTACCTTGGAAACACAGAATTGCTGGGTGTCGGTTCCGCCCTAGCGGTGTAACGATATAAAATGGTGAGCGCCGAGGCGAGAACAACGCAGGGGCGCGATGGCGGGATGCCAGATCCCGACTCTGCCGTCATGCCCAATTCACTGCCGTTCCGCACGGCTGCGCGATCCGCTGATATCCGCTCCAGCTTCCAGGGCTTCCCGCTAGGGGCGCTGCCGGCAGGGCTGAGCCGCCTAGGGCCCGCCCTTCAGCATTACTTCCATTCCTCGCTCCGTTCGACTCCACTAACACAGTCGGTGTGCACCAACACTGAAGAAGATGACATCAAATGTAACGAGGTACGGTATCTCAAACAGAATGACCTCTTCCATTCCAAACTATATAAATTCCGAAAACATACATCATGTGTAGTCCAGCTCTCGTTTTTTCCCCACATGATATCAAGCCATGAAACAAGGCTGTCACTTAGGTACAGTAACAATCTTGAACGCTTGTTTCCACCCTGCTTTAAGATAGTTATTACAGCCCATCTATACGCCATGAGATGCACTAGAAATCTTTATTTGCCAAAACTGATTTTCGAGTCTGTAACTCATCATAGGTGGTGGTGTTGGTAATTCTGCCGGGTTACATGGCCGGGGTCCATGGAATTCTCCTATTCCTAACGTTTCGTCCAATACTACGTTGGACATCTTCAGAGGTATGGCTGGTCCTGTTGAGTCCTTCCGACGTTAGGAATAGAAGAAATCCATGGACCACGGCCATGTAACCCGGAAGAATTATCAACAACAGTACCATCCGGTCATGAAAGCCTTCATTGTATGGTCATCATAAGTGGCATGTTATGTACCTCTTTGGCAGTGATAAAGCGTGTCAACTAATCGATAGAACTGTCAGTGCCTAAGATTCGACAGCAGTAACACACATGACAACCTGTGTATATCCTATCGTATTAATTGACACGCATCTCACTGCCATAGAGGTACATAATATACTACTGAAAGAAACCAAAAAACGAGTTTTGTAAACATTTCTAGATCATCTCAAGGTGTACAGAAAATCTCCTTAAATAGGTAGGTGCAACATTTCTCGATTTCCCAGAAGTATCTGTGATTGCACGGGGGTATCAAGCCAAGTTTGTGACAGTACTGAGTATATGAATTAGCGTGGATTGAGGATCATAGACAGATGTAGAAGTAACGTTGGGTGTGTCCCAATGAAATAATTTTGGACTCTTGCAGTGCATGTCGTATATTACTGCCATTCAGCAGACATCAGTAGTAACCTCAGTCTTTTCGCAGATGATGTAGCTATACACAATGAAATATCGTCGGAGAAAAGATGCACATTCATTTACTTATACCCTCACAAGACTTTAAAGTGGTGAAAACATGAGCAACTTGTATTAAATGTTCAGAAATGCAAATTCTGTTGTCCACAAAATGAATAAAGCGTCGGTCACAGCTAGAGCCGGTCATCTCAAGTACCTGATTCTAACAATTTATGGTGATATGAAATGAAAAGATCAAACAGGCTCAGCTAAAGGTAAAGGAGCTGACAGATCTCCAATGATCGGTAGAATATTCGCAATATGCAGTAAGTTTGTAGAGGAGAATTCCTGAAAGAAGGTGCTTTAGTGATCCATCTTAGAATATTGCTAAAATATGTGGGACCCCATCAAATAGGATTAACAGCGTACATCTAACGTATATAAAGAATGGCAGCACAAATGGTCACAGGTTTCTTTGCCTCGTCGTGTAGCTGCAGAAAGAGTTGAACTGGCAGACACTCCCAGAACAGTATCCTATTTTCCTTGTGTAATTCCAAACTTTTTTGTATCTGAAACGCAGCATTAGTAGCTATTTCAGTAGATTCATCTTATACTTTTTTTGTACGTACAGTTATTTCAGCTTCGGTATCGAACATGTGTGTCGCTTCTGTTCCTATTCCCATTTATTTTGTTGCTTAAATTTACGGTTCCAAAACAACCATATTTATCCAACTAACTCCTAAAATGTTACATAACTTGTCAAATACCTTTTTTGGCATGTATTTCTATATTTATATTTAAGACGCTAAACCCCTGTTACTACTTAATACTGTCATATTATTCCTCTTTTGTTTCATTCCAATCAACCAAACTTTTTGGTCAATATTTTATGTGCATGATACGTGTCAATCAAGAGTAAGTTTAAAATGCCATTTGTTAAATATCTATCTGTGTTAGATATTACGTCATCAATTTATTTACCGTTTAAATAGCTAAATGTCCGTTAGATACCGAAGGCCAAATAAAAAACAATAATAATACCGCAGTCGGTGGGCATATTTGTGGTAGGTTTCCATGAACAGGATAAGCACACTATAAAATTGTTCCTTTACGATGCAGTTGTTTTCAAGGAAATATTATTTACACGTACAGGCACCTTGTGGTAGCTCATTTGATGACAGCTGTTACTACGAGTATGAGGGGTAGTTAAATAAAAACCAAGCAGATGGGAATAAAGTTTTTGTATGTCCCTCCTTCTGATTGAAGGTATGTGCGACTTCAGCCGTTCACTTATGTAATAAACGGAAACATCTGTAGCCGTCATTTCGATGTTATTTACTATATAGCAACCAGGTTCGGTGACTCAATACACCGTCTACAGGCCTTAACTGACGCTGACAGGATGAACTCCAATCGTATACATGATCTCATTAGTGACCAGTATCTATCAACTGGCTTCCTAAGAATACTGCAACAGCGATGTTCTGTCTGCAACAGTCAACTACCAAATACGGTCGATACTCGGTGACTCAAAACCACAAATACTTATGACCGACACTCAACAACGTTTATTTTAATCAATTACACTGAATTCACTTGCCAGTAGTAGCTCCACAATTTAGGAAATAAGATAAAAACAGTTTTGACAATAGTAGTTAATTAGCAAATCATACAAGTATGGACTAAAACTTGCAGTGCATCAGATATGAAGTAAACGAACTCTCCTTCAAGCGTTCTTCATATATGTGAGCGCTCAACTTAATATTTGGAAAGTGAGTTAACTTCATGAAAATTTAAAACTACAGTTTATTATTTAACACTGTAGTCACTGAAAAGCGGTATTGAAGCTCTCAAGTCATAATTACTTAGTTTCTTTTTAGTGTTATTAGTTCGAAACAATTTGTTTTAAGCAGGCATTTCAGTTCACTTCAGCGCTTTGCAAAACTTAACGTTTCACATGGCTTACTAACACTCATCGAAAGATAAAATTTCGCTATACTGAACAGCTATCACCCGCGAATGAGAAATTTCTTGCGGGCTTTTGCCGCCTACAGACTACATTATACGTCTATTGGTTCCATTGTTAATAACAAAATACGTAATGAAATCTTGTTTCCATATTCGTTTGCACGCAGTAAAATCAAAAAATATGGGATCTGTAGTTACAAATAGTCTTCCGACAATCTTTCATTTTGTGTTTTCAGAATGTACAATGCAAACATCATTCTCTCGTGGCAATAACCTTTGTTAATGACCGCTTTAAATAAATTTCAAAATTTTTAATACTGTCTAATAACTAAGACAGGAAAAATGTTATTGTGTGCCTACACTTTGCTTACTCCGCAATGCGTGTTACTGTGGAGAAGTGCATATTCTAGCTTAATTTGTTTAAATGCAAAATTGTTTGGTGCTTGTAAAGTTAAAAGTATTTATTGCATCGTACCGTGACGTTCACGGGATGTAATACAATCATGTATAGTTCATCTGGCATCTAGTTTGAAGAGCCTCGCGGTAAAACCGCGCGTTTTAGGACGCCTTGCCACGGTTCGCGCGGCTCCCCCGTCGGAGGTTCGAGTCCTCCTTCGTGTATGGCTATATGTTTGTTGCCCTTAGCGAAACTTAGTTTAAGTTAGATTAAGTAGTGTGAAAGCCCAGGGACCGATGACCTCAGCAGTTTGGTCCCGTAGGAACTTACCAAAAATTTCCAGTTTTGGTTGAGGCGGTAGCAACTTAGCTTCTCATAGTGTATGGAGTGTGAATTCGCAGATCAGTAGCACAAGCCGTGCAGAAACACCCATATTAGTACGCGGTGTAGCCGCCACAGGCGGAAATGCAGGCACTAGCTCCGGTATTCACTCGATGGTACGGATGACAAATACTGTCATGCCTGCTCGATTTGTTCACGCAGTTCTACAAGAGTCGCTGATCGGCGGGTCTCACCAGTCACTTCCCGTCCTATCATATAACACACATGCCCGAGAGGAGACAAGCCCGGAGTTGGGGCTGGCCAGGAAAGTTGTTGCATGTCTTGCAGAGTACGCCGAGTTTCACGGTCAGAGTGTGGGCGAGCATTATCCTGGTGGAACAACACATCACCTTCCTATTGCAAGAATGGCAAAACAACGGGGTTAACAACCTGCGTGTACTAAGCTGTTAGCGACCTATCCAGAAACACCTAAGGTGAGTGAGATAGTGGTAGCTTACCGCACCCCAGACCACATGGCCTAGGCGAATGCTCCCTACAAAACAGTGCTCATCAGGCCTGCGTCGTACTGCAAAAGACCGTCACTAGCGTGCAGGCAGAAATTGCTCCCATCGCTGAAGACCACGGCGCGCCATTCATCTTCCAAGAGATCCTCTGACGGCACCGGTCGAGCCGTGCTTGCAGGTGCTGTGGCGGGAGAGGAAGACGGTCAGACGTGTGCCTGCACACCCCTCTGCTAATAACAGGTTCGCAACAGTCCGTGTTGACACATCTGGGCTCACAAGCCCTCTTATATCTGCTGTTGTACACCTACATCTACATCCATACTCCGCAAGCCACCTGACGGTGTGTGGCGGAGGGTACCTTGCGTACCTCTATCGGTTCTCCTATTCCAGTCTCGTATTGTACGCGGAAAGAAGGATTGTCGGTATGCTTCTGTGTGGGCTGTAATCTCTCTGATTTTATCCTCATGATCTCTTCGCGAGATATACGAAGGAGGAAGCAATATACTGCTTGACTCCTCGATGAAGGTATGTTCTCGAAACTTTAACAAAAGCCCGTACCGAACTACTGAGCATCTCTCCTGCAGAGTCTTCTACTGGAGTTTATCTATCTCCGTAACGCTTTCGCGATTACTAAATGATCCTGTAACGAAACGCGCTGTTCTCCGTTGGATCTTCTCTATCTCTTCTATCAACCCTATCCGGTACGGATCCCACACTGTTGAGCAGTATTAAAGCAGTGGGCGAACAAGCGTACTGTAACCTACTTCCTTCTTTTTCGGATTGCATTTCCTTAGGATTCTTCCAATGAATCTCAGTGTGGCATCTGCTTTACCGACGATCAACTTAATATGATAATTCCATTTTAAATCACTCCGAATGCGTACTCCCAGATAATTTATGGAATTAACTGCTTCCAGTTGCTGACCTGCTATTTTGTAGCTAAATGATAAGGGATCTATCTTTCAATGTATTCGCAGGACATTACACGTGTCTATATTGAGATTCAATTGCCATTCCCTGCACCATGCGTCAATACGCTGCAGATCCTACTGCATTTCAGTACAATTTTTCATTGTTGCAACCTCTCGATACACCACAGCATCATCTGCAAAAAGCCTCAGTGAACTTCCGATGTCATCCACCGGGTCATTTATGTATATTGTGAATAGCAACGGTCCTATGACACTCCCCTGCGGCACACCTGAAATCACTCTTACTTCGGAAGACTTTTCCATTGTAGCTGTACGATCTGCCACGGCTGCCCATACAATAGAACGACCCTGGCGGGCGTCTGCGTTGCGTGGATCTCCGGACCAGTGCCTACGGATGTGAGAGTGTTTACGTGACTACTGATACCAGCGTCGTTGAACACCTGACACAGCACGTCCAACCTGTGCGGCAATTCTTCTAAAGGCACACTCCGCCACTCGAGACGCCACCTTCTCACCCCTTTCAAACTTGCTCAGTTGGCTGTAGGAAGCCCCAGTGTGTCTATGTGGCATGGTTGCCTGCTTGATTTTGGCTTCGAGCGTTCTCTATTAAAGGGTACACAAAATGGCGCTGAGGTAGCTATGCCATTACGCTATCTGTTGGCGGATGAAGCTGAAGCCAGTATCAAAACATCTAATACCCCCAGGTAGTATAACTTATCGTCGGACCAAAATCGACGTCGTGTTTACTAGTGTACTATTTTTTTTTTCGGCAGTGTATTACTGTTTATGTGACGTGCTCCATTTTTTCCGCATAAAAACGTTCTAAGCGGTGGTGGAATCGGCTCATCGACACGTTCAGGTTGGTGTGTTTGAAAATAATGTAGGGTTAATGGGTCGTGTGACCTTAAACATCCAAGACTTCTACATAGACAGTGAGTATTCTCGCCATGACGCCACTTCTATCGCATGGATGTGGATGTGATTGTGATTTACTTTAGCAGCAGATAATCCACAGCATGTTTAGTGCCTCTAATGGTTCAAATGGCTCTGAGCACTATGGAACTTAACTTTTGAGATCATCAGTCCCCAAGAACTTAGAACTACTTAAACCTAACTAACCTAAAGGATTCTAACCTGCGACCGTAGCGGTCTCTAATGCCTTGCTGCTTAATGGAAAGCTAATAGCCGTGGTTAAGCTCCACCCCTCTGGCGGAACCGTCATAACCCCTAGTGACAGGCGAATATGTTGAAGGAAAACCAACGCATCTTGTGCACGCCCACAGCAGCCGTTACCTTACAATCCGGAGAATTCTCTCAGAACCCACTATGGGTTTTCCGTAAAGTCAGTTTACGGTGGCAATACAAAATAGTGCAATCCACGATAGTACCATGTTTGCTTGTTCGGACCAACTCTTTTAATAAGACCCAACAGAAAAAAGTCTCTCGAGAATTGATCACATAAAATCCGTTTCGGGTAGTTACAGCCCGAACAGCAGTCCCCAAGGTAGACCACATGTTGGCGAAGGTTTACTGACAAGTGCTGAAGCACTAAGGAAAGTAGTAAGAGTCTCTAACACAGAGCTCAACGTCTACCGTTCTGGTAAAAATTCTTTACAGTCACATGTTTTGTCTCGGCATGGATTGACTGAAGAGACGAAAACGTTTGGAAAGATATATTGGAAAGTGACTGATAATAAACTAATTATATCCAATGCTCTAAGAATAGAGTTACTACTGATATAGATGTGAATAAAACATAAATTGAGGAACAGGGATTAATGGAGAAATCTGAGACTGCTTTTAGTACTAAGTTGGACAGTTTTTCATTACAAAGTTTTAAATGTACTTATATAGGGTGGAAAGTATGCAATAGACATTTGAACTGATATTTAATAAATACTCTAAATTAAGGATTCCGCAGATGTTTAACGGTGTTGGTATTGCAAGTGTGACTACGAATATTGGCCTCATAGTGCACCTAAGCTACTGGAAAGGGTTTTGGATTGAGAGGTACCACACAATAATATTTCGCCTTCGTACAGTATTTGGCTGGTGTACGAATGGCACAGGATTACCTGACGCATCGTCAGAAAATTCTGAAAGAAGAAAACAATAAAGTTAAATGATTCAGTACCGTGCCCTCGATCCCTGGATATTAATGTTGTAATGCATCGGGCTAGGATGCAGATGAGGACTTGTTTGCAATAATTGTCAGAACGTCTATTTCATCAGCCGCTGTCACTTGGAAATACCAAACTGCGAGCCCCTTAGGACATATGCAACCCCGCGATACATGCATGCTCTCTATGATTCGTTCACCTTCCCGGGATTTCGCGAAGGACGATCCTCAGGCCTGCAGCTAAAACCTCTAGATCCCACCGACTAAAGCCTAGGTAACAAGCTTTTATATTCCAAGTTTCATGGAATGAAGTGTCAGAATATGAACTGTGAGTTAGCCGAAAAAAGACAAAGATAATGAGATGTAGCAGAAATGAGAATAGCGACAGCGTAACATCAAAAGTGGTGATACGGATGTAAACGGAATTAAAAAATTCTACTACCTTCTGAGCAAAACTATCTATGACGGACGAAGTCAGAATGACATCATAAGCAGACTAGCAGACGTAAATAGGGCGCTATTGGCCAAGAGAATTCTATTAGTATTAAAAATAGGCATTAATTTCGAGGAAAAAATTTCTAAGAATGTACGTTTGAAGCACAGAGTTGTATAGTAGCTAATTATGGACAGTGGGACAACCAAAACAGAAGAGAACCGAAGCTTTTGAGATGTGGCTATGGAAATTAGGTGAACTGGTAAGGCAAGGAATAAGGAGATTCTTCGGAGAATCGGCGAGGCAATGAACATAATATGGAAAACTCTGACAAGAAGACGGGTCAGGATGACAGTGTATGTGTTAAAGCCTATGGAAACGGCATTCATGGTACTGGATGGAGCTATAGAGGACAATGTCCATATGGCAATGTGCCTCACGTAGCGGCTTTGTAATTCACGTATCCGATGTTCTGAAGATGTCAATATAACTCTACAGAAACTAGTGATCAGGATGTGTATCAACTGTGATCTGAGCAATGAAACTTCTATTATGGAAGCTTTTTTACATTGGCAGAAATTTGCTTGCAACTGATTTTTACACAACTGGTTTAAACAAATGAGGTAGATGATTGAAAAAATAATTTTCTGTTTATATACTGAAACCCGATGCTGTAACTTTTTGGAAAATAAATTACCTATGTTCATAACTCTACAGGAAGAATAACGTTTGTAGCAATGAAAAATATCATATTAACACTTTGAGCTGCTGGCCTAATTCTTTAATTACACAACCTATGCGGGTTGACTGAAGGTTCATAAAAGTATTCACAACTTCATGTTAAGTTCAAATGGCTCTGATCACTATGGGACTTGACAGCTGAGGCCATCAGTCCCCTAGAACTTAGAACTACTTAAACCTGACTAACCTAAGGACATCACGCACATCCATGCTCGAGGCAGGATTCGAACCTGCAACCGTAACGATCGAGCTGTTCCAGACTGAAGTGCCTAGAACCGCTCGGCCTGATAATAGTGACTAATCCACGGTTTCATAATTTGACGATAATGACTTTATGCGTCGCCTAACATGGAACTCCTGATATTGTCAGTCGACCGAAACTCGTTATATAAATAAAGAATTTTACCAGCAGCTCAAGGTGGTAATGTGACATTTTTCAAGTATATACGAGCTGTGAGGCACCTCCCTCCCCCTCCCCATGCTCACCCACTCCCCTCTACTAAAGATACGAAGTTTGTTAGGTTTACCATTCTAAATAAATGTTCCTGTCGCTTATTATTTTTCAAGTTTGACCGAAAAACACTTAATCTGAAACTGCCTGTGTATGTTGCAATATTTACGCAGAGATGAAGAAACTTCCACTGGGTAGACTAACGTGGACACCTGTGTCGAACAAGCCATCAGGGGCAGTAGACCACAACAACAGGAGCGAAATTGATGTGTCACTAGAAAAATATATCTTCACTATACTGTGGCGTTAATTACTTTATGCTCATGACGATAACATGTCACTAGAATAAACAATACAAAATCTGCCCTCGTCGTGCTTTGAGTTACATCATTCGCTCAGGCTTCTTTGTTACTAGAAGCGACTTTATTGAATACCCCTGGCTTTTTGATCAACACGGACAATGAAAGGGCAAAGCAGTGCCTACGCAAATGCAATGAATAAAGCCGAGAGTGGCAGTGAGGCGCGACTCTCCGGTCGCTGGACGGTAATACACGGCCTGCATCACGCTGCACGCCATTGCGCCGGCCGGACGCAGTTATCTACATAACGGCAGCCATGTGAAGTGACACACTGATTAGAAAACTCGGCTCGCGTTTCAGAGAGCTGACCCATTGTGTGATCCCGGTGGTTTCTGGTGTCACTTAACAAGGACGGCTTTGAATCTTTATGACAGATTGAAGCTTTGTGACTGCGCGGAGCTCAAACCCTGATATCAGCCTTCGGCGGAATGTTTTCGTGTGCCTCATGCTTCGGTTTGCTGTATGCGTTGTTTTAACCCCAATCTATGACCAGCTTTAGTTCTGTGGAACAGGTACATGTCATTATCACTCATCTGTAGCATAAACACACCCAAGTGAAAGCAGCGAAAGTCAAAAACAGGGAAAGATGAGTTATTAACGCCAGAATATGACAGGTATATTTTACTGATCTCATAGCAAATCCTATTCTGTTACTGTGGACTTCATCTTATCGATTTCTTTGATACACACTTCCATTCTACTCTGTTCTGTTCTAGCTTCCTCATCTGTGCGTAACCAGCATCTAGTTGCTGTAGTTAGACCTTGGTTACCGTCTGTAATCCCCCGCCCCCAACTATCCCTACTTCCCTCCATAACC